>NC_081416.1:144801980-144989480 GCF_949786415.1 Peromyscus eremicus
ACATCACCTTGTATGAAGATTAGGGAGACAAGGAGAAAAATACTGAATAGATTGAAGTAATCAGTGGTGATCTGGTCTCATATTGTGCTAATGTATTAAACAAAATAAATCAAGATCTGGAGGAAACCAAAGATAAAAATGAAGGCACTGGTGTGCTCTGAGCTCTGAAAGGTCACGGTGCTTTTCTTACCTAATACTTCTATTGAATAAATAATTTCTCTCCAAATTAAGGAAAACATTTAGCTTGTGTAATTATATTTATATTTCACAGCCCTATAAATTATTAGCATGCAAACCAGTTCTTAACCTGAAAATATGTGGTAAAACAAATTTCCTGATCCCAAGGTCTCTCCTAAATCCATTAAAACACAGAAAATGACTGTGATGCATGCCTACTCTTCATTTCCTGCTTAACTGAAATAAACAATATTTAAAAATTACCTGTACTTTTTGTTTCAGCTTGAATGCAAGTAATATTAACTCTCTAAGTATTAACTTTATGTTAACTTTTCCTCATAACAACTAAATTGTCATAGCCTATCATCATGCATGCAGGCTCCTACACACACACAGACACACACAGACACACACAGACACACACAGACACACACACACACACACACACACACACTCCATGTATACACAAACATACTTCACATACACACACATTTTTCAAAGTTATATTAATTCTCATAGTGTCATACTCAGTTTAAATGAACTACTCTCTAATTCCATGACTATCCACACAATTAATGTTTAGAATGATAAGCAACTGGACTTTTCAATGAAGAAAAAGACTTTGTCATGTGAAAAGAACAAGTTACTGGCCAGAATCTAAGTAAAGTTGGCAAATTAAATTGTTCACCTTCTCATGGTTGCTCTACAAACCTATTATATGGGAGAAAGGAAGAAATGCAACAGCATAAAACCTATGAAATAGGGGGAGAATGAAGAGAAAGCAGAGGGAAGATTTTGGAATCTGAAGAGGAGAAGGATACTTCATAGTACAACAGGTGCCTGCAGAAGAGTGAGTTGTAAAGAACAGTTCTGTGGATAGTTCAGGAGTTGAGACATCATGACATCAGCTCATTTGGAGGTGAGGTTGAAAGGAAAGAGAAGGACAAGTCTGAAGAATCCTAACCACAGATCCTGTTTCTTTGGTACAGACAGACAGCTGACCTTCCACTTCAGTTCACTAAACAAGTTAGAGGCTTCTTATCTGGAGAAAGTTAAGCACAAGACCTATGCAGCAGAAACACCAGGCATCCTTAAGAATAGACTCATCAGGGAATGGAGAGATGGTTCAGTGGTCAAGAGCATTGTCTGCTTTTGTAGAGGATCCAGGTTCTAAACACAGCACTCATGTGGTGACTTAAAACTGTCTTTAACTTCTGTCCAGATGATCTGATGACCTCTTCTGACCTCTGTGGCCACCAAGCATGTATGTGATGCACAGACATACAGGAGGCAAAATACTTGTACGCATAAAATGAAAGAAAACAAAACTAAGAAATTGCACTTAACAGTGTGTCCAAAGCTTCTATCATATTTTATTCTGAAACTCTCCTGATAACTCTTAAAGTCATTGTTCCAGGTAGTGATTTAAATTAAAACAGAAAACAGTGTTATAGAAAACAATAAATAAATAAATAAATAAATAAATAAATAAATAAATAAACCCTGAGAAGTTATAAAGTGCAGTGCCAGAGGGATTGTCCTGTATGCATCTCCACATGTCTGAGTATGGAGTGACTGTTGTTCATCAGTCACTAAGTAAGCTATTGGGCTGTATAGTTTATTTTATGGTGAGTGGTGGGTGATCTCTGCTGCAGTGAGCCTCTGGAGATTGTAAGTCAATTCCACATCATACCTAGGGATTAATTAATATTTCAAGAAAAATAAATGAAATTTGCATAGTTTTAATAAATACCATAACCTGTTTTAATTTGAAGTAATTTATCTGGATAATCCTTTTTCATTAGAGATTAATTATGAGGAAAGCCTTTGGAGAGAGAGTTTTATGAAGAAATAATCTATTTCAAATAATTTTAATGTAAGGCAATCACCAAATGAATCTCACATGCTACTAATTCTTTCATAAATTTTAACTGTCTTTTGTCCAGGCAAAAATATAATCATCAGTCTACTTGCTTTGTATTGATTTTAAAACATGAGAACACTTTAATCACTTAAAGGCTTCGACTCTCCTTTTTAGATTTGAGAAGTATGAGATGTACTATTCTGCCTAATGAGAACAATTTAGGATATTATCAGGCAATATTTGAAAAACTGAGATAACTTAAGCTTGAAATTAGTGAATTAAGCATAAGTAACATTTTATGTACTATTTACAATTAAGCTATTCATTCTGTAAAGCACTGTGATTAAGAAGAAACACATACCAGAAATTCAGATATTTACAGATTTTATTTAAAAAAAAATATAAGTGTGTGTGTGTGTGTGTGTGTGTGTGTGCCTGTATGTGTGATGTGTGTGTGTGTGTGTGTGTGTGTGTGTGTGTGTGTGTGTGTGTGTGGTGTGCATGTATATATGCAGGTACCTATGGAGGCCAGAAGGTGGGGTTTTTTTTAATTTGTTTTGGCTTGAATCTTCAGTGTCTCCTGAAAGCTCTTATAAATGCTTAGTCTTCAGCTATTTAGAAGTTGGTGAAATTTTAGGGCGTGGTGTTTGTTGCAGGAAGTAGGCAATTAGACTTTCAAAGTTGTTTTTTCCCTGGCACTTTCCTATCTCCTCTCTGCTTTCTAAACACCTCAAGCAAGAAGTCTCTTCTTGCCATGGCAGGATCTCCCAGCCATGATACTCACTCCCTCAGGACCAATGAATGGGAAGCATCTGATGCTGTACTAAGATCTCTGAAGCTGTGAGTTAAATATTTTCCCAGAACTTGAAAGGTGGCTTAGTAGATAGGAGCACTGGCTGCTCTTACAGAGGATCCAGGATGGTCCTCAGCACTCACATGGTAGCTTACAACTGTCCTCAACTCCAGTTCAAGGGGATCCAATGCCCTCTTTCCTTTATATTTTTTTAGATTTATTTATCATATTTTATGTGAATCAGTATTCTGCTTGCATGCTTGTCTGTGTGTTCCCAGTATTCTTGGAGGATAGAACAGGACATCAGATCGCCTAAATTACTCTTTCATTACTGTGGCAAAAGTCTTTCTATAATGGCCTGGGGTCTTTTTGCTCAGCTTGGGATAACTAAGGCCACTTGTGCTAATGAAAACAATTACTGCAAATGTTTTGGACCGTATTTAATCATTAAACAAATATATAATGGTGATTTACTGCCACAATTACTTTCCCTTAAAAGTGTAGTAAGCAGCAGGCTTGGTGAGTGGATTTACAGTTATCTGTCCTGTTTCACTCACTTAATTGGGAGAAGAGAACTCTTCTAGCTAAATCAGCAGGAGAAGCAATTTCTCAGTTCACTGCCTGCACACAGCTTATACTTGCTTTGAAAGTCTGAGATTATCCTTTTAGAGACAAGGATACAAAATGTGCAGGGTGGCCCTTTCTTAGTCAATCTGAGAAGTTTAATTTATGAGTGTGCTGGTAGATTTATGTCAATTTGATACAATCCTAGACATACCTTGGAAGAGGGAATCTTTTTCCTTTTGAATTATGCATATTTTTTTAAAATTAAAACATAACTATGTCATTTTTCTTTTTCCCTTTCCTCCCTCCAATCTCTCCCATAACTCTACCCTCTCATGGTCTATTTTTCTATATTTCATATTTGTGTGTGAATATATACATATGTGCATGACATATACATAATAAATACAACTTGCTTAGTCTATTTAGTGTTACTTGTGTGTAGGATTTCAAGGACGACCAATTGGTATTGGATAGCCAATTAGAGGATCATTCTTGCAGAAGACTATTGCTGTCACTACCAGCATTCTTTAGTCATCTGTAGTTCTTTGTTTCCATGTGGAGCCCCATGATAGTCCTCCCTTTCATATAACCAGGTCTATTCATAAAGTTCTTGTTCAGGTCTTGTTTAAGAATCCATATTGTTGAGGTCCTGGGTGGATCTTCCCTGTCATTTCTAAGAGACATAACATCACAGCAGGCTTCCTGATCCCTGGCTCTTAAAATCCCTTTACTCCCTCTTCTGTGATGTTTCTTAAGGCTTGGTGAAAGAGATGTATTATAGATATATTGGTTGGGGCTCGACACCTGGCAATCAAATGTTTTCTGCATCTTGACCACTTGTGGTTTTCTGTAATGGTCTCTGTCTGTTACAAAGATGAGTTTTTTTAATGAGGGAAAAGATTTATGATTATCTAGGTGTATAAGAGAAAAGTATTTAGAAAGCACTTAGAATTGTGCTGGTTCAGTAAAATGGTGGTTGTAGATTTTCCTCTAAGATCCATGAGTTCAGGAACCCTAGGTAGTTGTCAAGGTTTCCAGTACTAGGCATTATTTCCTTCCTGTTGATTGGACCATAAGCACAATTACAAAACTGTTGGTTTCCACCAATACATGAATGCCACATTTGCATCCTTAAGGATTGTAACAAGTGTGTCATTGCTGTGGTTCATAAGCATCACAGCTGGGTAAGATTATTGATTTCTTCCCTCCATCAAAAGCTTGCATAGCACCTTCTGGTACCACTAAAGCTGGTCCTCATGGAGGAAGCTCTCAGATCAGTTCTAGCCTAGATACTCAGTGCTATGTCTGAAGTACATGGTGCTTTCAGCAATGGATGTGTATCCTCATTCTGGAAGAGGGCCTCTTATTTGAAAATAATAGCCACATAAGATTGGCCTGTAGGCAAGTCTGGGGGTATTTTCTTAAGTTATGATTGATGTGGGAGGGCCCATCTAATTAAGTGTTGTACTATCCATAGGCAGGTGGTTGGTCCTAGATGGTATAAGAAATCAGGCTGAGTAAATCATGGCATATAAGCTAGTAAATAGCATCTTTCCACTATCCCTGCTTCAGTTCCTGCCTGCAGGTACATGCCTTGTGTTCCTTCCCTGACTTCCCTTTATGAAGGACTACAAGCTATAAAATAAAATAATCCCTTTCTTTTCCAAGTTGTTTTTGGACACTGTGTTTATCACAGCAATAGAAAGCAAATTAGTACAGTGAGGTGGCCTCAGAAGGTTTCATTTATGGTTAAATGTTTTATTTTTCACATTTTTTAAATTTTTTATGTATGGATTTTGTGTACCACAAACATAAAGTAGATAGTCACTTGGGTGCTGGGAATTGAACATGGGTACCTCTGGAAGAGTATCCAGAGCTCTTTACAGCTGAGCCATTTCTCCAGTCCCAATATGTTATCTTTCTATCTTTCTAGACCCCAATTATACCCTTCTAGAATAAGAAATTGTTTTTGTTGCTTTAGTTAGATGAACTAAAATTTATACAGGTTTACATAATTAGTACATTTTATAGTCATCATTAAATGAGGAAGGAGTTGGTGCTCCAACACAGGGCACAACCACATGGACAAAGAAGTCACACCAGCCCACCTGGGCCTCACTGAGAGCCACTGTACTCCAGAAAGGAGGCTTGTGCTTGGAAATGGTGGTAGGGGTTCAAGTGTTCTGCTATAAACACTGTTGCTATGGACAAACTGAAATACCAGCAGATTTGGTGACACACTTGGGAAGTTCTGAAGGAGAGATTTAGATAATATTAAAAAGAAAAGCTTTCCTTTTTTAAGAATCAAAATTATCACAATATGGGGAGTTAAGACTCTGTATAGTGCTGCTATGTATGACATGCAAATGGAAAAAAAATAAGTGAGGGGGGATAAATCACTTAGCTAGAATTTACACAATGCTGAATGTAGTTAATATCAGTTTGGTAATTTATATTTTATCCTTAAAAAGTGGTTTGATAACTGTGTCAAAAATAAAAAATTTTACTAATAAACTACAAACCTTAGAAAGACTTAGTAATACAAAATAATAAAACTTTGATAAAATATTGTGCCGGGCAGTGGTAGCGCACATCTTTAATCCCAGCACTCAGGAGGCAGAGCCAGGAAGGTCTCTGTGAGTTCGAGGCCAGCCTGGGCTACCAAGTAAGTTCTAGGAGAGGCGCAAAGCTACACAGAGAAACCCTGTCTTGAAAAACCAAAAAAAAAAAAATACAAGCCTTAGGAAAATTTACTAATAAAAAAAATGACTGATAAGATACAAGTCTTAGAAAGACTTACTATTGATAAGATACAAGATTTAAAAGACATACAAATAAAAATAAAGAAAACCTCAGAAATAGACAGAGATATTTACAACAGAACCTACCATAGCATTACAATATGAAACTGAAGAGGAGAAGCATAAATTTATTAGAAAACCAACCTTAATTTATCTACTTACAATACAAGAGTGACCACCAGATGATATGTACCTCCAAGGCTATACAGAAGTTAGCTGGGATGCTGTAAATTTTTAGATCTAAAGAGATTTAAGGAAGCAGTCATTTAATATGATATACATTTTCTCCTTGTGATGCATATGTTGAATTTATGGGCAACTCAAAACAAAGTCATTCCCCAAGACTGAATAGATTTAGCTACAGCAATGTTAAAAGCAAGTCCTCAGTTACAATGGAAAACATGGTGGGGAGAGGAAGTTAGGGTCATAGAACAATGAAGTGAAGCTAGAGGTATTGACGTTTCGCAAAACTAGCTCCTTGGTGAGGTCCAATACGCTGATTTGAAAAGCAGTCTACATTTGATGATCACACTTTAGTTCTATGCTGTATAGCAGCTTTGAATGCTGGGGACAAGGTTGAAAATCAGAAAAAAGGTCTGAGTCATTTACTAAAATTATACAAGGCCCAAAAGAAGCCTTCACTAATTATTTTACAAAGATAGACTTCAGAAGTTAGATGAATATTAATTAAATTTTTGGCTTTTGAAAATGCTAGCTCAGAATTCAAAAGGGTGATCAGGCCTTTAAAAGCAAGATCACAGCCCATAGATGTATGGATCTTAAATACAGCTGATACTAGATCTCATACTTATGATGCTTCAATAAGAAAAGTAATTTCTAAAAATTTCAAGAAAAATCAAAATGGCAGATGTCTTAATTGATTTAAACAAGGTTATTGTAAAGGGACTGTAGACAAGGTGTTCCTACAAATAATATTTTTTTTCTGGAGATAATCCAAATAGAAGACCCTTTCCTTCTGCAGTGTGCAGAAGGTATGGCAATGGCTGATATTAAACTATTGGATGCAGATCAACAAGGGACTGGCAAGGCAACCATTTGCCATTGGGAAAAGCCCTCAGAGGATTCCCACAGGTCCCAATACCAAATCTGGTTCAATCATTCTCTGTCAACATTGGAGAAATTCATCCACAGAGCAATTAAAAAACTTAATACCTGTTGTTAAAAGCCATACTGCTCTGAATATGATTAAAGACAGAACAGCTTCAATAGATTCAGCAAAAAGTTTAGGAGAGACCGGAAAACAAGTATTCTGACAAACTTTTATAAATAATGAGAGACCAAAGTTAAAAAACAAATACATAGCACTGAAATTGAAGGTTTGGTAGAAATAGGAGCAGATGTAACAATAATTACATCAAGATATTCACATCCAAATTGATTTCTTCAGATTTACGTCTTTAGGAGGTAAATGTTCAGCTTCTAGGGATTGGAACTTTATCTCAGGTAAAATAAAATGCAAAATGGGTTGAGCTTATAGGGCCAGAGTATGGACAGAAAAATTAAAACTATTTGTGGCTAACATAGCAATGAATTTATGGAAATCTGATTTGATGAAGCAACGGAAAACACAGATTAACATTCTTCCAACCATAAAAACAAACCATAAAGGAAAAAATGCTTCTGAGAGAAATATTAACATGTATTATCAAGAATAGTCATAGACCATTCAAGTTATACATAAGCAGCAGGGCACAACAGCTATTGGTCTTTCAAAGGTACCAACAGCCCTACCTTTAAAATGGTTAACTGAGAAATCTGTGTGAGTAAAACAGTGGCTTTTGACATCAAAGAATTTATAAGCAATAGAAAACCTGGTTCAGGAGCATCTAAATGCTTAACATATTAAAGAAATGATCAGTCCTTGGAATTCTCCTAATTTGTCATTAAAAAGAAAATCTGGAAAATAGAGAATGTTAACAGATCTAAGAGCCACAATAAGAATATTCAGCAAATGGACTCTGTACTGACTAGAATTACTTTGTCTTCTTTATTACCTAAGGTATGGTCTATTATAGTGATTAATTTAAAAGACTGCATTTTTACTGCACCTTTACAAGAACAGTACAGAGAAAAATTTCCCTTCATGGTGCCTACTTATAATAATTCTCAGGTACCGTTTGAAAGTTCTCCCACAAAAAAAGGTTAAACAGCCACACCTTATGTCAATATTTTGTACAACAGCCATTAGAACTAATTCATAAACAGTTGCCTCTATGTATAATTTATCATTACATGGATGATATTTTATTGGCTAAGTCAGACACAGATATTTTAGAAAAAAAATATTTGATGAAATAAAGAAAATTTTGCCTTGATGGAGAATACAAATTACTTCTGAGACAATACAAAGAGGAGATATAGCTATGCACATGAGGTACACATTAAGACATGAAAAAAAAACAGGATTTATGGTATGTGACAGAATGTAGATTAATAAAACTGGGTTAATTCAAGTTGCAAGAACTACTTAAGTACAAACCTAAACTAAGACAAAGCTTTCATAGTTAATAATAAGTCTCTGTGTCATTATTTTTGACCTGTCATCCCAAAAGAAAATCTGACTAAATGAGTAGAAGCCTGGGTTTTGACAATGTTCTCTGATGTTCCTGAGTTCATGCACTCTGTGAGTCAGATCCATGCCATTCATTCAGTGTGTTTATTAGTAACCACAGACTAAGCTTGCAATGTGCAAAAGAGGATCCAAGTGTGAATACAAACTTAGGTTAGAAAACTGAACTAAAGTTACCATTAACTGAGAATGTGGCTTCAGCAGAAGCCACGATACCCCCTGTATGTGGAACACCCAGGAGTCCTGAGTCTGTGCCTCCTTCAGCACCTACAGGAATCAGGAAGATCTTTACATTTTTACATTTCTCATGAGTAACAAAGGGAGTCCAGGTCTGAAGGAATATCTAATAGATACGTTTTCTTTTTTCCCAACACTTTAATTTATATAAAGAAATATTACATATTAAATAACACTCCAGTAGAATGATTTGATATCCTTTTAAACAGAAGAATAAAAAAGGAAAATTCAGACTCCAAAACTTCTCTCCACAGCACAGTTTTAAAAACATCATCCTTTGTGAGTTGGTTGATGTGAACAATATATTCACTGATTAGTTATGTATGTTTTTCCTACTACTCTAATAGCCAGTGGGACATAAAAGAAAATCTAACTCAAATAGTCACTGGCTCAAAGGAATAACACCTGTTAGATTCTTTTGAAATATAAAAATTGTTATTGTTACTTCATTACATATCACATATACATCACTGGAAAACAAACAAGAAAAGCTATGACAGTTGAAACTAGAAAAAAAATAGCCTTCTTATACCCTCTTTGTTATCTTCTCTTTGTTTCCTTTTTAAAGTTTTAGATTTTATCACACTTGACACACATTTATAGGTATATGAATTGATTCAAGTTTATACATATATATGTATAAATGAATGCACTACATATAACATATGTGTATTCTTTTTCAAATATTTATTATTTTATTTTTGAGTATGTATTTGTAGTGTGAGAGTATGTCATCTGCGTACATAAACCCTCAGAGTGGAAGAAAGTGTCACATTTCCTGGAGCTGGAGTTAGATTTGATTGTGTGCTACCTCTTGTGTGTGGGACCTCTTCAAGAGAATTCATCACTGTTAACCAATGAGTCATTTTTCCAGCCTCATTTTCCATGTCAAAACTAATGACAAAATTAAAGAGAGAAACAATTATTTGAAACATCTGGCTTTGATAAATCCTTCTACCAATCAATGGAAGAAGGCCTGTGAATCAATTCGACTGCTATTGGTACTTTAGTGCTGTTTCTTGTACTGAAAATCTCATGAAAACCTAATTACCAAGATACTGACAGTTCCTCAAGCTTCATGGGACTGTTCACGGTGATCTCCATGATGCTAGGGATTTGACTCTTTCACTCCTCAGCCATAGCACCAAAGAAACGTAGTTGGTGTCACTTGTATAGCTGTGTGATAGAATTTCAAGGACCCTGAAATACTGGAGTTTTACTGTCCTGTGACCTGTTACTATTTATTTACATTATTCTACACAAATAAACTGAAATTTCAAGCTCTTCCTGAAGTATACCTAAGCGTTTCTAGGGACCAGCACTGGAGGTATGTCCAAGTGTTTCTAGAAAGATATCTGATAGTCTAAAACATTGTAAGGCTCATCTTTTTTTAGTAGTGACAAAAAGTAAATGATTGTCAAAATGTCATCTAGATTATGAGCTAAAGAAAGAAAAGCCAAGCAGCCTGTCAGTAGGATTAGCTCCCCTGTCAGTTCACCCTCTGTGCTATGCACAGAGGACACAGAATCCCTTAGCTTTCATTTCAACATGACCTTCTAATCTGAGACAGGCTCCGATCAGGTGTGGCTTTGCTGTTAATGGCTTAGATGCAAAGTGCTTTCTGGAGCAAAGGCAACATCAGGTTGTGTTGCTTGAATGACACTCATCATAGGTCACTGGGTCAGGAGCTGGAGTAAGGACCCACCTGGCCCTTGATCCGTGTTGATGGCTGCACTGTGATGGAGAGGAAGAACTTCACAGAGAACTCCACAAGCTACTGAAGTGTGAACCTATTCCTTAGTATGTAAATCCATCCAATTTCACACACAGTACGTGGACAGTGTAAAGGGCCACCTGCTTCAGTTCTAACAGCTAATGCCACTTAGGTTGAACTGGCAAACGCTGGACTTTCATAGGATTGTATATCCTCAAAGAAATGCATGAAGAGCCTTGTTGATCTCAATCATATCTATTGAGAAGTTCTATGTGAAAAACATTCATACTATACTGAAACATTAAATACCACGTATGTTTATATCTGAGTAGTAGGTCCCTGAGCTATCAAGAGTCATGGCTCTGGGGGTTGCTTAAAGTGTGTCTGGCTTGTATCTTCTCTCCCCACTACTCCTTTGCATTAGCCAAAACTGTCTCTACATTCTTAGTCCTCAACAGTGGTTTAATTTTCCCTTGTTTATAATTTTCTTCTTTGTTATAAAATACTATCTTTTTGTTTCTATTCTTTTAATTCAAATGCATCTTACATAATACTATATAGGGGCATTTGTACATTCTGCATCAGTGTAACACTGAGAGATGGTATGCTCTCATGAAACTTTACCTAGTGATGTAGGCTCCCCTATTCCTCTAGGGCATCCTTAGAGGATCTCCCAGGTAACACTAACTCTAAATGGAAGAATTGAGTTGGTTCCATCTGCAGAGAATCCTCTTTCTTCTTCCCATTCTCTCTCTCTTTCTCCCTCTCCCAACTCTTCCTATGTATCTGCCTCAATCACCCTCCCTCAGCCTTTGAGACAAGGTCTTTCACTGAAGCTGGATCTTACCGATTCAGCTTACCTTGTGAGCCAGAGAACCCTAGGGATCCTCTTGTTTCTACCTCCCGGGCTCTGGGAAGAGGAGTGTGTGCTACTATGCTTGGCCTTTTTCCAGGGTTTGGGGGACAGAATTCAGATCTTTGTGTTTGCTTAAATTTTAGTAATAATTAATTTAAAAATTATTACTTTAAAATAAATAAATTCACTTATTTACTTATTTTAGATTTGTGGAGACAAGATTTCTCTTTGTAGCCCTGGCTGTCCTGGATCAAGGTCTGTAGACCAGGCTGGCTTGAAACTCACAAAGATCTTTGTGCCTTTGCCTCCTGAGTGTTGTAGTTAAAGTACTGTCCTACTACCACCTGGCTAACAAAACAACTTTACTGATCCAGTCGTCTTCCCAGCCCCTTTTTCTCTACTTTAAAACACAATATAAATAAAATAACTCATGATCTGTTCTCATTCTCAGGTATTTTATCTGACTATTTCCCGGCATCGTGTCCCGGGAGTCATTTACTTAATGGCACCAACTGCGAAATCTATTGATTTTTATGCTCTACTTATCTCATAAGCAAGCTTGCTTGATGAATTATTAACCCTAGCACTAATATAAGATAATTGTAATATTTTTGTACATTCTTTTAGCATTGATAGACATGATTGCTCATGGGCACCTACTGAGAGGGCCAGGGAGGCAGACCAGGGCCATGACAGGTTTCTAGTAGCCCTGCCAGAGACAAGGCCTTTGGGTTTTGGTTTACTGGAACTGGCTGAAGCTGAGCAAACAGTTCTTGGGAAAACCACAACTCAGGGGCAATCAATCAGCAGGAGGCCCACAGCCTTCTGCTAGCTAAAGATAGCTTTCCCTCCTGCTGCTGGAAAGTCCCTAACCAATCCTATAACAACCCGAAAACGTTTTGTTTAAATTAGCACCCAGACTAGTCTCTCCTGCAAGGAATCCCTCTAACCCCCTTTAAAAGGAGCCTCCGAGCTTCTCTCAGGGTCACCTTTATCCACTTTGTCAGATGGTTTGACCCCAGCATGCCTGTAATTTTTAATATTTTTGCTGACTGCATATGTGACTGGTAGTCGTTTATGCAACTTGTCGTGGACCCTAACACCTACCAGGAGTAAAACTGCTAGACATGAGGATACAGGAACTATCAATCTGTTGAGTCTTCCCAAATATAAAATGATTATATAAACATATACCACAAAATATGTCAAATTTTTCAATGACACTAATTTTGGCATTTTCAGTAATTAATTTTTAATCATTCTTACATGTAGTATTATATTACAACTGAAGTTGTAATATAAATTTCTCTAGTGGCTAATGATATTACACATCATATAAGATACTCTGAGATTCAGCCAGTCTTGCCTATTTAGAAATAATTATTTAAAATCTTTCTCATGTCTATTTTCATATTTTATGTAACAAATTTTTAAATTGTATAGTTTCTTAGAGTCTGCGTAACTCCCTGGAAATTTAGCCTTCCATGGAGATGTTCAGGTCATGAAACTGGAAGCATTGATTCTCCCAAATATTTTCCCAGTTCCCTCTCCTCTTTTCTGTAGTCCAGTACCTAGTTCATCAGCAGTCCCAAAGTACCAACATCCAGGAGTCACTCGATGTCCACAATGCACTCAATAATGTGAAAAGAACATCACTGTGCTTGACAAACCTATCCATTGTTTTCCTGTGGTTTGAAATTTCACCCATTGAAATTCTGAAACCGTACCAAAGCTCATTCAATAGACATAGATAAAGCATCATATTCAGCATATTTATAGGAATGTACCTGCTGTTGTCTTTCCTGATGATAAGTTTATATGCTAGAGACTGTGAATGCGGTAGGGTTTAAGGTGACATCCCTCTGCAAAAACATTGACGAAATCTCCACTGTATGCCGGTGATGGCATGGGACATTCATTCCGTGCTCAGTGAGAACACCCATAGAAAGCTAACCAAGCAGTGCAGTTAAAGGAGGATATGTGATTTTCAAGAATATAAAATTCAGAGAGGACATATGACTCTCAGAAATGTATTTGGGATTAATAATAGATTGAGATATTATGTGGTAGGGAAAGAGGGGAACTGAAGGCATTAGAGACACATGTATATTTATGTCAATGTAAAAAAAAATATTGCCCCAAAGTTAAGGATGGCCAACAGTAGAAAACAACACATGTCTTTGTAAAGGAGTAAGTTTGCAAACTTGGGGGATGTTCATGTGCAAATGAAACAGCTCTTGTGATGGTTAGTGTTAATTATGAATTTGACAGAGTGTAGAATCACCTGGGTGAGGGGCTACCAATGGGAAATTATCAGGATTACATTAATTGATTGGAAAGACTTGTCCATTGAGGTTGGTGGTATTGCCTGAAAGGAGTCCTGGGCTGTAGACTTGGAGAAGGGGAGCTGAGCCTTGGCTTTAGTCTCTCTCATTTCCTGACTGTGGTGTAATGTGACCAGCACCCTCAAGCTCCTATGACCATGATTTTCCTTCAGCCAACACTCCTAGTCGCAGTTGGTGAGAGCTGCCTTAGAACACCCAGTGTAGCTGCTTTGAGCCCTTTATAGTCCAGTTAGAACATAGAGACCTGCGTGAGCTGGGATCTCCTTGTTATCCAGATTTTACCGCATCCTCGAAGTCAACAATTATTCTGATCACCTACTTTCTCGAGTTTAAATTTCTTTTCCATCTTTTCCATTTGTGTTGTCTACTGACCCACCATACTCAGTTCCCTGTCTCCTAAGTGTGGTGATATTTTAATTGTGCTGAAATATGATTTTATTTATATGTTAATAAATGAAGTTGCCTGGAGATCAGAGGTCAGCGAGCTAGAAACAGGAGTCAGACAGTGGTAGCACATGCCCTTAATCTGATCACATGGCAGGCAGAGGCTCTGTGTGGTCAAGGACACAGCCAAGTGTGGTGACAGGAGCCTTTAATCCCAGTACCAAAGATATGGGCCTGGAGGTCTGTACAGACGGGCAGTAATGAGGAAGTCATGTGGCTGGACTTAGAGCCAATGAGAAAGCAGAACAGAAAGGCAATAAAAACACAGGTTACACAGGAAGAAGCTCTCTCTGAAGAAGCGAGGCGGTGAGGTGGTAAGATAAGGTAGTCATGGCTCTTCACTAGTTCTCTGATCTCTTTGTCTAGTACCTCTGTATTTAGCTCTGTGTTTATGATTTAATAACACTGTTTAGAAATTTGTCTACACCTAAGGTCTAAGAAAGTCTAGCACTGAGGATTCAGAACTATGAATGCATTCAAATTTGAAGCTGGAGAAAAATTATGAATTCCCTGTTTGAGAGAAGTCAAGTCAGGCTCTCTCTCTCTCTCTCTCTCTCTCTCTCTCTCTCTCTCTCTCTCTCTCCCTCCCTCCCTCCCCCTTTCTCATAATAGATAGACAAATACAGAGTTGGTCAGAAATACAGGGGTGAGGAAGAGTCACTACATGCACACACACACACACACACACACACACACACACACACACACACACGGGAGAGTATACAGTTCTGTGCTGGTTAGTTTGTAATGTCAAGTTGATACAGGCTAGAGCTACTGGGAACTAGGACTCTCAGCTGAGTAAATGCCCCCACCAGATTGGTCTGTTGGCGAGACTGTGAAGCATTTTCTTGATTAATGATTAATATTGGTGGATCCATGCCATAGGGAAGAGTAGGACCTCTGGTCTGCTGGTCCTGGGTTCTATAAGAAAGCAGGCTGAACCAGACATGAGGAGCAAGGTACTAAGTAGCATTCCTCCATGGCATTTTACATCAGCTCCTGCCTTGAGTTCCTGCCTTAGCTTCCCTCGATGATGGGCTCTAAGTTATAAGATGAAATAAATCCTTTCCTCCCCAATTTGGATTTGTTCAGTGTTGTATCACAACAGTTGAAGCTCTAACTAAGACAATGCTGTCCCTGCTATAATTCAACTTGCCTTTAACTCCTGATCTGTTCAGATTCTGGGACCTTCTCTGCTTTGTTGTTGCTGTTTTCATGACCATTCAATTCATTTTACTTTATTGTTGTTCAGGTGTTGATATCCCTCTTCCTTCTTGTACTTAAGCTTCTCTGTGCCTGAACCCTAAGGAAACTCTCCCTGCACTCTTGGTAGTTTGGTAACCAGTGCTGACTGCTCACACTCCTTGAGCCTAGACTATAAAGCTCACAGTTTAGTGGAGACCTTGTGAGCAAATGTGTTGGCTCTGCATTCATGCACTTTTCTCAGACTCAGGAGAAGCTGGATGGCTGCAGAACCCTCTCAGCTGTTGTCGGCAGGCAGCAGAAATGTATCTGCTGTTGCCTCTGCCTGTTAGTTAAACCACGTTCTACAGCGCTGCCTTAATTGCTCCTGCAAACAGGAAGCGTGGAAAAATTTACAGAGAAGAGTCTCAGAAACATGGAAGTATTTTAATTTTCATTGCCTGATATCACTAAAGGTAAGATGAACCTGTCTGTATGCATGTTCTGTGGCTGCCACCTACTCAGACTGCACAGCAATTAGGGAATAGATGGAGTTATCTCTTGAGAAGTTTATATCATTGCATCCAAACAAATCTTCCAAGAAGACCAAACTTGCAAATGACCTAACACAGAACTGTGTGCATTTGGCATCCCCAGCTGTGAGCTTGACATTGCATTCTGACTCAGCAGAGCTTACCATTCAGTCCCAGGCATGACAGTGTGTCCCTGGGGTTTCAGAGCAAGTCTGCCCAAACTGTGGGAGAATGTGTGCCCTCTTGTCAGCTAAAAGACACTTGTGAGACATTTGAGAAAACTGGCATTTATAATTCATCAAAACAGCCATTTTGGGAATGAATAAAACATGACAACACCATTTTGAATCATAGGTCTCAACTTGCTTGTTAAAATAAAACTTATTTTGGGAAAATGTGAGTTGCAGTAGTAATATATAATTTTATACAATTTTACAACATATTTCAGTGTTTCTGCTTTAAATTATAGCTTGTTTTTCATGAAATATGTAACAAGAAGGAAAATGCATTGTCAATAACCCTCCTCAAAAGCAATTTTTTAAACGTGTGGCCATCTTTTAATCTGTCTACCCAAAACACAGCACTTTAAAATCTACCTACTTACACAAGACAAATTATCTGCTGGAGAAATATAAGTATGTACTGTGAATTAATGAAGAAAATATCTTTCATTGTACCCATTAGCATAAACTGATTTCAAAACAAATATTTGACTAATTGTAACAACTCCAAAGAGATTATGAAAGGGAAGATAAAATTAATAAAGCCAAAGACTGGAATGTGAGTGCTCACACTGTAATCTTAGCACTGTGAGTACATGGCTGAGACAGGATGGTTGCTATGAGTTTGAGGCAATAATGGGTTATATACTGAGTTCCAGGCCAGCATGTGCTATACGACAAAACCTTGTTTCAGAAAATGTTTGGAAGAAGAACAGGAACAGGAGGAGGGGAGAGAGGAGGAAAAAGAGGAGGAAGAGGGGAAGGAACCAGAGGAAGAAAAGAAAGAGGAGAGGAAGATGTGGAGGAAGAGGAATAGGAAGTAGAGGAGGAGGAGAATAATGAAACAGCAAAATTATCCCAGTAAAATTTGATGGGAATTTAGGCTAAAGAATAATAGATCAGTAGGGTTATTCCTTTGTTGATAAATGATAAAGCTTCATTTATCTAATGCTACAACAGTTGTTTTTAAAAACTCACATGATGTTGTGGTATGGTTTAAAGGAGAGTAGATACTGTAAAAAAGACCTCCAAATAGCAAGTGTTTTAACTAATATTACACTATTAGCAATTTCCACTCTCACATCAAGGGAGCTGATTTCTTCCTGATCTTTTCTGACTCAGTTTCATGATAGGGATTTTTTTTTTACATCAGGAAGCAGGAAGGTGACACCTGAGAGATGAAGTTGACATGAGCAGAAACTGAAGACAGGAGGTCAGACAGGGAGGGGATTGAAGTGACTTTCCCTTCTAGTGCATGAAAACCCACTGTTGAGATCTAGTGGTCCCAGGAGCTGTTGTGACAGAGATTTTGACTAATGAGCCAATCTTGTCACATTTCACTGTGACCCATCACAATTCCTCAACACCTGACAGTCACTTGGGAAAGCCCTAGCATGTATGTGCCCTTAGCAGGTTTTTGATGAAGTCTGGTGTTAATTTTCTATAGTTAAGAACCCCCTTTCCAGGCTCATCAACCTCTTTGACCAAACTTTACCTTTTCTTGTCAAAATTCTGAGCAAATAATTCCTCTTAAAAATCCCCAATAAATAAACTGCGTTTCAAGTAATTAGTGCAATTCATGTCTAGATATTCTTACAGGCATTGTTAGCAATGTTAAGTTGGGAATTGAAGCCAGTAGAATATAAGAACTTAAGAGGGTCACTTGAGAGAATAGGATTTGCAGATCTGAAACTGATAATACAAATAAACTTGTAATGAGCTGTAACCTTCTCTAATTTAATTAATAAGCACCACCATGTACAGCCATCCCATCTCTTTATGAGTACAATGTGGTGATATGTGGTATTTGTCAGCTTGCCTTGACTCACCTAGGATAGAGGCCTGCAGGTACACATCTGGGAGTGTGTGAATTGGCTTAGTCCCAGGCACACCTGTTGGGACATGATCTTCATTATGTTAACTCATATAGGTAGACCCGTCTTGGTGTAGGTGAGATTATTCTATGGACAGGGAATCATGGCCTACATAAGGTGGAGAAGGTGAACTTAGCACTAGGAATCAAGTAAGCATTCCCTGTTCTCCTCTGCCTCCTGAAGACTTCATGTGATGTCTGTAACACAAATCTTAAAAGGTCTTATAATAAAAAATCCAGAGCCAAATGTTGGAGTGAAAGCTGAAAGATCAGAGAAGCCGAACAGGCAGCTACTAGTTTACCTCTATGAAATCCTCGGCCTTAAGAGAGAGAGAGTTCCTGTTTCCTCATGCCTTATATACCTTTCTGTGTCTTGACAAATTACTTCCTGGGATTAAAGGCGTGCGTCACCACTGTCTGGTTCTGTTTCTTTCATGTAGCCTGTGGTGGTATTTTATTTGTGCTGAAAGTGGCAATATTTTATTTGTGCTTTAATAAATAAAGCTTGCCTGGAGATCAGAGGAAAAGGTCAGCAATTATAAGTAAACACAAAAGTCAGGCAATGGTAGCACATGCCTTTAATCCTATCACTTGGCAGGCAGGGATCTGTCTGGATCTCTGTGACTTCAAGGTCACACTGGAAACAGAGCCAGGTTGTGGTGGCACACACCTTAAATTCAAACACTAGTTAACCATGGAGGGCTGTACAGACAGACAAGAAGTGACAGAGCTGGGAAGGAAGAAGAAGTGATGTAGCTGGACAGAGAGAGCAAATTAGATGGCAGAACAGCAAGGCATATAGGCATGGATAGACTGGAAGTATCTCGCATTTGGAAGATGCAGAGTTGGTGAGGTGAGGTTAGCATGTGGCTTTCCCTATTTCCCTGATCTCTCAGTTTTTCACCCCTATATCTGGCTCCATGTTTTTATTATTTTATTTAATAAGACCATTTAGAAATGTATCTACTGTAGCCTAGTGTGGCCTTGAACTTACAGAGATCCAGACAGATCTCTGCCTCAAGAGTGATAGGATTAAAGGTGTGTGCCACCACTGCCTGACCTCTTTGTCTAATTTAGTGGCCAGCTCTGCCCTCTGATTCCCAGGTAAGCTGTATTGGGGTACACAATTTGTCACCACAGACTTCCTTCAACCTGGCTGTCCTGACTGCCTCACAATGAAGAGCGACAGTGTGAACTGTCAGCTAAAATAACCCCCTTCTATCTTAGAATGCTTTTGTAAGGGAATTTTATCACAGCTGTAGGAAAAGAATTTAAGATGGATAGTAAGCACCCATATTTAATTTTGTTTTACCTTCTGAGTTATTCTTTATGTCTCATTCACAAAGAGTTCTAAGCCTTGTAATGGCTGAAATGATATGCCCTTGCATTTTCTTGTTTACACTCTAGGAGAAGCTTCATAAATCTGATTCAACTAGACTTGAGCTGCCCAGTGCCCCTCTAATTTACGTTTATAAGCAGTTATCCAATGTAAGTATTTTATTATTTTGATTCGTGCCTATGAAACCACATTCCTATTTTAAAATAATTACACTTTAAGAATTCCATACCCTCAGAATCTCAGTAATATAATTATTTTTGTTGTATTGTACTTTGTGCACATTTTATCTTTATGATCCATCTGTGTTGTTACAGAGTTTGCAGTTACTGCCCTGGAGTTGATGGAGTATTAGATGGAAAAGCCCACTGATGTTACTGGGCAATGACAGATTTCCCTTCAGTGAGAAGGTGGAGATGAAATATGTGCACAGATGCTCCTATAGTTTGATCTTTCCTTGTGACTTGCTGGGTGGGTGGCAATTAGTCTTATGTTGAGGTTATGTTTCATTGTCTCTGAAGTTACTGAACAGGGAAACCTTCATATTGAACAGCAGTGGTAAGGGGGAGGGGCTGAGAGGCAATGCTAGCTGTCACTACATTCCCTGAGTTTTTTGGTTTATTGAACATACATACATATATACACACACACACACACACACACACACACACACACACACACACAACACACACACACACACACACACACAAATTTATCAGTGGCCAAACCATCACACACCAGTGAAGGATATCCTCTCTTTTGAGACACAGGACATTGGCTCCATTCAACTTAGCCAATAACCATGTGAATAGTTAAGTCAAACTGCCATGGAACCTTGGCAACATTTTGTGCAAAACCTCCAACTGGCAAGACAGTTTACATCATCTCATGCTTTTACTTTGATCCATGCCAGTGACATTTTTATAATATGATTTCCCCCTCTTATATTTCTGTTATTTATTGAACATTTATTCTATAGGACTTTATTCTCTGGAATTCTAAATACATAACTTTATTCCATCCCAAATTCTGTCAAATATAAATATTATTATTTTTTACAGTTAAATTAGAGAAGTTAAAAAAGAGAAAAATTAATACTACAATATAAATTACTAATTCTGAGAGTCAGCATTGGGATCGATCTTTACCTGCTTCTGATATAAACACCTTCCCTGGCTGTGTATCTTCTTCCATCATCAGTGTTGTATGGGCTGTGGCATCGATCAGGTAGTGACTTTCATTACTACCTTGCATGTGTTTTCTCCTGAGACTTAAGAGGACAGCAAGCACACTCTCAATAGTGTAGTTTAACTAATGGAGGAAGATAACTTAACACACGTGAGAATGTACTCAAGTAAATCTCTTTTCCTATTTCAAGAGCTATAAGCATAGAGGATTGTCCCCTAAACACCCTCCCCAAAATGCCCTTAACCTGACTCCGTGCTTAAGAATCCTGTCCCTAAATAAGAACATATCCCAAGTGTGATTGAGGTTTTAGCATGACATTTCTGCTGGCATAGTCCAACCTAAAACATTGTTTATACAAATTTCTTAAATTATTTTTCTTATTATTGATACGTTCATCAATATTCATTGTAGTTAACTCTGGTACTTTCAGTAATGATTACTGCTTGCCTTTTATCAGGCTGAGATGTCCTCTACTTCCCCATGCTACTGTGACTGCCAAGCTCTAGATCTAGTGTTTGCTGGATCTGGAGAGGCCCTTAGATGCTCAGATGTCACAATCCTTATTTGCCTTCAGGGTTTATGACATCTGCATAATTTTACCTAAAATTACTAACTCAAGAGTATATTCCAAAGCCTAACCCCTGCAGTGTTATGAGTTCTATAGATTCATTCCCCTCTCCTGCCCCCAGTTTACCTGGGAGATCTCATTTATTTCTCCTGTGAAGGAAGCAAGCAGATGCAAAGATCCATAGCCAAGCACTGGGCCAAATTCCAGGAGTCCAGATAAAAACAGGAAGAAGGAATTGTACAACCCAGAGGGGTCAATATCATGAAATGGGAACCCACAGTAGTTCAGCTAACCTGAACTAGTAGGAGCTCATGGACTCTGGACCAACAGCTAGGGAGCCCACATGTGACCCAACCTAGGCCCTCTGCATGTTGGTGACAGTTGTGTAGCTTGGTCTGCTTGTGGGGCCCCTAACAGTGGGATCAAGATCTGTCCCTGGTACATGTGCTGCCTTTTTCAAACCTATTCCCCCTGCTGGGTTGCCTTGCCCAGGCTTGATGCAGGGGGAGAATATTGGTCCTGCCTCAACTTGATATGCCATGCTTTGTTGACTCCCATGGAAGGCTTGCCCCTTTATGAATGGAGGAGGAGTGGATGGGGGAGAGGGTAGATAGGAGGGTTGTAGGGGAGGAAATGTGAAGACAGGAGGGAGAGGAAACTGTAGTTGGTATGTAAAATAAATGAAAAAAATAAAAAAATGAAAAGAAAGGATAAGATAAATTTTTAAGAGAAAAATAAAAACAATTCCAGGTTATCTGTTTTCTCATTAAAAAAAAAAAAAGATCAAGCATTCAAACGCTTTCCACCATAGTCCTTTTTTCTACAATAGGATGAACAGTTAGACAAAGTGATTCTATGTGGTTTCTAGTGAAATTGAATGCCATATCCTATGTAAAAGTTACAGAAAGAAATTAAACAGAAGGAAGGAAGAGAAGACATGATTCTTAGTTGCACATCCAACTGCAGGAAATAGATTCCTCTGACCTCAGTTTTCCCTTCTTGAACAAACTAACTTTAGTGACTTTGTAATTTGTGGTTTATTAGTTCTATTGGATCTTGGAGAATGTGAGATCTAGGAGGCCAGCAAGATTATGTCTATGGTCTTGAAGCTGAGCAGTTCTGAATGCTAGTCTCATAACTGAGACGTTTGAAAAAAAAAACATCTCAGAGTAGAGGAGTCTGTTTGATCCCTTCTGGAGCAAAGAACAAATGACAAAGTGGTTAACCTGCCAAAGGCATTGTAGAAAATTCTACCACTGAGACAGGGGCAGGGAGGAGGAAGGTAATCAAGAGAATGAGAGCTGTGCAATCAGCACCTCTGGAGACATGAGTCAGAAAGAGGGGTTGCCATTCTTATAGAATCCAAATCCTACTGCCCGCCAAAGTGTTGTAACAGTGCACTGCTTTGTGAGATGTGAGGTTCCAGAGCCACGTGTGGTTGAACACAGGCAGTAGCTAAATAACAGTTTTGTACTCAGTTACTTCAGAATTCCACACAGTCTTTAGTTATCTATTGGTTATGTCTATATTTAGGTGCAATATTGTATCACCTGCAGATTTGCGTCTACTTGTGAAATAAGGATTATAAAACAAATCTTTGTAGGCTCAATAAAAAAATAACCCAAATTAATGATGGGTAAACATTCTTTTCTCACATGGGGAGATTACTGCTCAGAACCAGTTTTGCTCATAATTAAATGAGGATGCTTTCTAGAGAAAGTGGCCACAGGAAATCTGCTATAGAGGAAACAAAACAGAGTCTGGATGTTGTCATATGAACAAAGTAGGATAAGGTATCTTATCAGCATTTCTTATGTAACCTGTGGCAGTGTATAGAGAACCAAGTGTGAGTATTTTCTTATTGATAATAATATTTCAAGCATACCCTCTATTAAATGTTTTATGCTACCCAAGGAAGTGTATTCTAGATTCCTATTTTATGAGTGAATAAAATAATGAATGGAGAGATAAAGAGTTAGTACCAGGTCACAGAAACTTGCAGTGAAGATGGAGAAGAAGGGACATTTTGGCTCATCCTAAGCTCTTTGAAATCCTGCCTCTAGGGTGCAGAGGAGATGCAGAACACATGGCAATGAACCATAGGATTTGACACTAGTTAACTGAGTGAATTTCGAACTTCACATTTCACAAAGCAATGCAGTGTTATAACACTTGGGCAGGCAGTAGGATTTGGATTCTATAAGAATGGCAAGCCCTCTTTCTGAGACATGTCTCCAGAGGTGCTGATTCCACAGCTCTCATTCTCTTGATTACTAAATTTTTAGGAGTGGCCTCTATGGTGTTTAAACCCACATCTGGGTTCCTGTTTGGTTTGCCAACAGAGGAAACCATTGCCCACCTCTTTGGTTAGTATTGTTTCTAAGTGTCATATGCAATTCTTTATATTGCCCCCGCTTCCTTCAATATGTTAATAAACCCTGGTGACTCTGCTTGGAATCACAGCATACTGCACATATTTTTCTTGATTCCAGCATGACCACTGATATGAAGCCACCTCCTCTCATTTCTCTTGCTCAGAAGTACAGTTTCCTCCCAATTGTTCTTCTGTCCAAGGACCTTCTTTCTCATAGCATGCTGACTTCCAGCCCCTACAAACCATCCAGTGTCTTCTTTGACTATGTCACCCCTTAGCCTCCCATTGCAAGCATGCTGGCTGTTTACAAGATGCACAATTAAGCTCATTACCAATGATCAGGCTGAGCTTTGCCTCACTGCCCACTTCCTTACCAGTCATCTTTCCTAGAAAGAACTCTCAGCCATTTCAACCCAGCTTGAAATGAAGTATAATAAATGAAGTTTTCATTACAAATTTCCCCCCATACTCCTCAGCAGAATATCCCAAATACAGTAACAGTGCAAAAGAAGCTCATGTGATTGCTCATGTATATCACAGTAGAATGAAAAGGATTTCCATTTGGATCAAGAGGGCATTGGATCAGTTCACAACAACAGCAACAAGAACAAAATCAGTACTTGTTTGTATGTTTGGGTTTACTCTGCTCCTTGAAGTCGGAATTGTTTAGAAGTGAGATTTATTTATTTATTCAGGATCAATTGTGGGCATTTCTTGATTTGGCTCCAGCTGTGAGAGAAACTCATCATAAGCCTTGACTTTAGAGATGTTCTTCAGTTCTTTGAAAAGGAGAACAAAAATTGTTCCATTTCAGAACTGAATTTTTCTTTTGCTTAACTGTCTCCAAAGCCCTCTCTAAGAGTGAATAAGACTAAAGATAATTGAGGATTAAAGATGAGAAGGTAAGTAAAATGAATGTCAAATCCCATTCTTTTCTTTTGGTTCACCTTCCTTTCTGCTCTTTTCTCTCCTCCTCATCTCCTCTCTTCCTCTCTCACTTCTTCCTCTCTTCCTCTCTCCTGTCCTTTCTCATTTCTTCTTTCCCCTCTTTAATATTTCCTTTCTCTCTCTTCCCTCTATCCTTTCATCATCTCTTTCTCCCATTTAGGAGAGAGAAAGTAGGGAATGTCTTGAGATTCTTACTATGTGTTTGTCATTAAGGAGCTGAGATATTTTGGAGTAAGGTATTCAGATCAAATTGTCTCCTGCCTTCTAATCTTATTTGGCTTGAGGCTCATGACAAGGAAGTGAGAGCTGGATGGTCCTCTGTGAGGGAGGATTTAAAAGCAGTCATTTATGCATAGATATTTTATTTTTGACATTAATAGTAAAATATCTATTATTTATTTGTATGCTACCTAGTTAGAATGTAAAATCTTTTTGTCATATTAAATATTTTTAATTGAATGCAGTCTCTACAACCCCTCAGGAAGGCTGTATCACTTTCATATTATAGGCATAGAGAGTAGATGCCAAACACTCTTTTTTTTAAAGTTTACTAAAACATTTCTGTAGTACACAGTAGCATTATAGGCATACTCTATTTTATCTCTATTTGCACCCTCATTTGCAAACATGTTCTTCTGTTTCTTCATACCCACTCTAGCCAAAGAACCGTGATATTTCTGAATCTCATTCCCATACTGTAAGCACTTTCGTATCTGAGAAGTGTGAGTCAGCAATTCTTAAAGGAAACAACTGATCTCAGTTGTGAAAATAGTAACATTATCAAACAACATACTTTGCACAGAGTCTTAATATTAGTTGAGTTGAATCTGGGATTAAATGAGAGATAGTGTGATGATTTGTTCTCTTTGTCAGCTTGCTTGGATTTGGAATCACCTAGAAGACACATCACTGGGTGAGATGGGCTCATCTGGGGAGAGACAACCCACCTTAGCTGTAGGTAGCAGCATCCTGTGGGCTTGGGGTCTGGACTGGATAAACTGAAAGCATGAGGAAGCTGGCTCACCATTAACATTTGTTTCTTGGTTCTTCCTAAAACACCTGCAAGGTAACCAGCTATCTCATGCTGTACCACAACAACCTCCTTACCATGGTGTACTGTACTCTCAACCCATGAGCCAAAATAAACCCTCCCTTATTTAGGCTGCTTTTGTCACAAGAAGAAATTTAATGTAGACAGCATACAACTGTAATTGATAATCATATTCACAGAAGATGCTGTTTTAGACAAGGATGGGTTCTCTCATATGAATAAGAGCTCTCTCTCTCTCTCTCTTTCTCTCTCTCTCTCTCTCTCTCTCTCTCTCTCTCTCTCTCTCTCTCTCTCACACACACACACACACACACACACACACACACACAAACACACACAAAGTGGGGGTGGGATTTGAAGAACTTCAAGAGAGAGAGAGAATTTGAGAACTCCAAGTTTCTATGGGTTTATTTTTATTAATAAATATTTGCTGAAATCTAGATGACCTAAA
Source organism: Peromyscus eremicus (assembly GCF_949786415.1). Taxonomy (NCBI): domain Eukaryota; kingdom Metazoa; phylum Chordata; class Mammalia; order Rodentia; family Cricetidae; genus Peromyscus; species Peromyscus eremicus. Next base: position 144,828,094 of record NC_081416.1, read on the forward strand.
ATATAATACTAAAATACCAAGAGTGATGTACCATGACTTATCTTTCTGATTGGCCTGGAAGAACTTACAAAATTAATCAAGCCTCAGTGAGTGACTCTGGTGTCACAATCAATGGCTGCCATGACATAATGAACATTCTCCTCAAAAACACATTTTTTTTTGCTTCTCTACACAAGAACTTACAGTTTCAATTACTGTCTTGTTTTAAGTCGTGAAGTTGCTTGGTTTGCTCTCATCTTCTTCCTCCCAGACAATGGTTCCTTTTCAACCTCTTGTTGCTATTATCTGCATACAAATCTCATCTTTATGCACATATCAGTGTGACAGGATGTACATAGAGTCTATGATCTGATCACATTATAGTCTTAACTTTGAGCACTTATAAAAGTAAATGTAGCCGGGCGGTGGTGGCGCACACCTTTAGTCCCAGCACTTGGGAGGCAGAGCCAGGCGGATCTCTGTGAGTTCGAGGCCAGCCTGGGCTACCAAGTGAGTTCCAGGAAAGGCGCAAAGCTACACAGAGAAACCCTGTCTCGAAAAACCAAAAAAAAAAAAAAAAAGTAAATGTAATATTAATACTCAAAGTGGCTTAATCCAAAATGCAAAAGGTTTTATAAACTCAATTGAAGAGATAGTGTTACAAAAGGACTTGGACTCATCAGGCTTGGGTGTAGCTCAGCATACATAAGACTTTGGTTTCACCCTCAACACCCAAAGTAAACATTTAAAAAGGCCTCAATAAATTCTATAATAAGATAGAGATCTCATTCTGTCTCCACTGTTGGCATTCCCAGCAGTGTGTTGACTGATCTACTAAGCAGATTAAATCATAGAGTTTGGTATCTTTGATATCTCAGTAATATTTATTAAACTATTAATAGTAAATGTGGAGAACAGAAATGATGGATCCTGAGGCTGCTGCTTAGAAGCTGTGGCAACAAGACTAATTTTCAGTGTTTTCCATTTCTGATAGATGAGCTTGATATTTGTTGAGAAATAAGCTGCCCAGGACAGTATTTGCAATAAATTTCCTTCACAGTTCCCTGGGTTTACATCCATTATTTCCTGATGATTGGATGCATATATTTCTCTGATGCTATGATAGATTTGTCAAAAGGTTATAGAGGGCTCTTACTGAGGGAGTTTCAACAAATAGAAACAGATTCCCCTAAAGGCCTTTAAGGCTGGTTTGAAAATTCAAAGTGCTATTTGGCCAGGTAGCAAGTGGGATCCATCTCATCACTGATCTGAAAAGCTATTTTAAAAAGCCAAAGACAAACAGTTATTGCAAGTTTTATTTTCAAAGGAATTGCTCATTCTCAGCCATATAGTAAAAGAAGTCAGGGCCACTTTCGTGGCTCTGAAAAGAATGGGGTGGTGGTTGCTGATGTTAGAAGGCATGAGGTAGTGGATTACAAAACAGTCTACCAAACAATTGGTAGATTCAAAACAGTCTACAAAACACAGCAATATTACTAATATAGGGGCTGGGTGGTGGTGATGCCCGCCTTTAATCTCAGCATTTGGGAGGCAGAGGAAGGCAGATTTCTGACTCTGAGGTCAGCCTGGTCTCTAGAGTGAGTTCCAGGACAGCTAGGACTATACAGAGAGAATGTATCTTGAAAAACAATAACATTAACAAGATTACCAATATAGGAGATGGAGACATGACTCGGTGATGAAGAGTACTTGCTGCTTTTGCAGAGGACCTGGGTTTGTTTCTCAGCACCCACATTGTAGCTTAAAACCATCAATAACTCCTGCTCCTGAGGATCTGATGTCCTCTTCTGGTCTCCACACAGGCAAGCTCATACATTTTCACATAAATAAAAAATATTGCCAGGCAGTGGTGGCACAGGCCTTTAATCCCAGTGCTTGGGAGGCAGAGGCAGGCAGATCTCTGTGAGTTCAAGGCCAGCCTTGCTGTGGGATGGTCTGTATGTCAAGTGTGTTGCTGATTGGTCAGTAAATAAATCACTGATTGGCCATTGGCTAGGCAGGAAGTATAGGCGGGACAAAGGGAAGAATTCTGGGAAGTGGAAGGCTGAGTGAGAGAGACACTGCCAGCCGCCATCAGGACAAGGAAGATGTAAAGTACCGGTAAGCCACAAGCCACGTGGCAAGGTATAGATTAATGGAAATGGATTAATTTAAGATATAAGAACAGTTAGCAAGAAGCCTGCCACGGCCATACAGTTTGTAACTAATATAAGTCTCTATGTTTACTTGATCGGGTCTGAGTGGCTGTGGGACTGGCGGATGAGAGAGACTTGCCCTGACCGTGGGCCAGGCAGGAAAACTCTAGCTACACAGCCTTGAGCTACAGAGCGAGTTCCAGGATAGTTTCCAAAGATCCACACAGAAACCCTATCTCAAAAAACCAAAAAAAAAAAAAAAAAAAGATTATCAAATGTATATTTTAATATCCAGACATCATTATATAAAAATCAGATGTTGAGCTGGAGAGATGGCTCAGAGGTTAAGAGCACTGACTGCTCTTCCAGAGGTCCTGAGTTCAATTCCCAGCAACCACATGGTGACTCACAACCATCTGTAACGAGATCTGGCGCCCTCTTCTGACCTGCAGTCATATATGCTGTAAACCTAATAAATAAATAAAATCTTAAAAAAAAAATCAGATGTTGTATCTGGTGTGTCAACTGTGTGTTGATCTGCTTTTAAGAACACAGAGTCCTTAGATCTGAAGCCTCTGACACTTCACAGAAAGTGGTAAGCAGCTACTGATTTGGGTCACCTTTCTGTTGCTAACCAGTATTCATTGGTTCATTATTGTGCTATTTCCTAAAAGGTTACAGAGTGACATTCAACATTAATCAACAGAGTGATTACAAAAATAGAAATAGAAGAATACCACTTGAGGAGGTGTATTGTAAAAAGATTTTGACCCTTAATACTTGAGGATGTTTGTAATAGCAGGTAAACATTCCCTGCAGTTTCTCACACTCGTGTAAGTGCTCACAGGGATCTTGTTCAAGCTGAATGACTGAGATGGTTGGAATGTTTGAGGTCAAGGTGTGAGACACACCACTCTCCTTGCGTATATTATGTATAAAGCCATGCTAACCATGACAAGCCAAAGACTTTTAAAAACAAATGAAATGTCTTTTCTTGATATCCCTCTTCTTTTTCTTCTTCTATTTTGCATTTGAAGATTTCGTTTGTTGCTTTTGAGACAGGGTCATGACCCACAGCCCAGTCTAGCCTGGAACTCACTGTGTAGCTCTTACCTCTCTGGAAACGGTAGCCATTTTCCTCCTTCAGCCTCCTGTGTGCTGGGATTACAAGCATGTACTGTGGGGGAGGATAGGGACTATACAGGACACATCCAAACACTAAATTCTCAGCACAAAGGAAATTTATTTCCCTGGAAGGGCAAACAGGTGAGGGAGGCTGTGAAGGCATACAGCAATAAAGCAGCAGCAGCAGCAAGTGGCAAGCAGCAAGCAACAAACAACTGTATTTTTGTTGTTGTTGTTATTTTTTTTTTTCAGGAATGGTTTTTTAAGGAGAAAAATGGGGAGTCTGTGCTAGGAATCTGTTCTACATCTGTATGTAAAATTTTCAATCCTCTGTCAAAAGTCCAAATTAGGGAGAAGAAATATGATTGTAAAAGTTAAAAAGTCTGTGCTGGGTTTAATGAAGTCCAAGGTTCCATGTTGGGATAGGAAAGATGGACTCTATAAATGACTTAGTACTGCTTGATCAGTTTCAGCCTGAGTTCAGCAGTGCACACTGAAGCTAAGCTGCACCTCAGCTCTGTGGAGTCCCTGGTGGGTCTCTTTGGATCAGTGATGTTGAGATCTGTGTTTGAGCCATATCTGTCACCTCAAGGGTGTCCTTTCATCCCCCTTGCTCCTTGACATCTGCTTTCCCCAGAATTTTAACAACATTAACTTGATTCTGTTGCTCTGTGTAATTTATACCAATAAATTATAATTGAGATAATTTTTAATTTTAATCTGTGACATCTGTCAACTTTCTCTGGGGCCCCTTTCTTTTGTTCTCTCTGTAGTTCTTTCGAGTGTCTTATCTTGTTCCTGTGTGGCTTCAGCCTCATCATGCTTCCCTCCAAGGATGGACTCTCTCCCAACTCTTTTCTTCCTCTATATCTCTGACAGGAATGACTGATATTTGTTTGTTTGTTGTTTTTTTCTATTGTTTATTTGTTTGTTATCTGAGAAATAATCTTCTACTAGAAATCAAAGCCTCTTGAGTGCTTGCCCAGACTTTGGATATAAATAGTCTCCCTCAGGGTGACAGCATCCAAAAATGTTCCTGGCTGTGTGACCTGGGGATGTCTGCAAGATCTAGATCTGTGTTTTACTTTGAGATGCAAATGCATGACTCGGGAGTCATGTGAGTGTCTCTGTGGTCTTGCATTATTTTGCCAGTTGTAAATTAAATATGAAAAGCTTGATCTTAGTGTAGTATCCCAAGATTTCAGCAAAATCTATTTAGGAAGCCTCAATTCTGCAAAAAAAATATTGTAATTACAATGCAGAGTATTATAATGTGTTATTAATGTATTTAGGTTTCTCTGAACCAGGGGCTGTTCATTTTTTTCAGTGTTTGAGCTCTTTTAGTAAAGCTGTAATGCACAGTCACATACAGGTTCTTCTATAAACAAACATATCATATATTCATAGAGATCCAAGGGGATAATATTAAGTGATATGTTAAATGTGTAATTAATTTTATAAGAAACTGCCACTTCCTAAAATGACCATGACAATTTATATCCTATAACTTTATTTTGTTAAACATTTTGACCACCCATATTGATAGTTTTATATTCAGCTTCTCACGCTGTGAGCTGAGACAGCACATAAGATCATATGACAGAATTTGATAACAGGAGATTTCTGAATGTACAACAAGCAAAAATTAATTCAGATCAAATTCTGTAATGAACCTAAGGTGTTTCCGCTGAGATGTGCTGTATCACACAACATGTTCATTTTGCACTGAGGGTCCCCCACAATGTGTACCACAAGTAGACACTGCTTGGAACACCTCATCATGGATTTTTCCCATTGTATGTTACAGATCACAGTGTTTTTACTGTATGTCCACCACCTTCTGCTCTCATAAAGTATAACAGTTTAATTTGGAAAACAAAGACTTTTAACATTCCTTTAGCATTCCTCAGCGTGTATTAGATTAGTCTGTCTTTGGATTGTGTTAAATTTCTTATTTTGAAATTCCCATTTTAAATATTAAATAAATTTAGTTAGTAATATACAGTGCTAATTGCAATGACAAATGTGTGAGAATGTACTGTTCCACAGCACTCTTGTACATACCTTCACATGTTTGATGTCTTCATTTTTAAATTCCAGCAATGTATTAGCAGTCTGGCAACCTTAGTGAGGTTTGCAACACTTACTGGGTTTTTTTTCCCACCATTGGTTTTTGTGTTAGTTCATGTCTTTCTTGACTGAATGATATTTAAGAACAATGTCAACAGTATCCTAATCTCTCCATTCCTGGCACTCAGCACAGGGTTGGGGGAAACATTCACTAAGCTGAATTCTTGAAATTCTCACAAGCTGTGAATTTGTGGCATTCCATCAAAGAGGTGCAGGGAGGGTAGGCAATGGGCACATGCTCCATTCTTTCAAAATGACTTGTTGTTTTTTTCTGTTTGTTGGTATTTTTTGTTTTTTTAAATTTTGAGGTCCCCACCCCCTTGCATCTGTTTAATCAACTTTACTTCCACTTGTCAATCTTACTTTAAAGAACAGAAGCGTTATGCCCAGAATTCGAGGACCCCCAAAAGACCACCATGGAGACTGAACCCTATACGTAGAAGCAAAGAGCCTTTATTTTCAAGCTCTGAGCTTGGTCTCTCTATCTGTCCAATGCAGCAGTGAGAGCGGAGAGCCCTGACCTCAGGTGGGGTAGAGTTTTGTTGTTGTTGTTGTTGTTTTTTAATCATAGCAGAGGTTGTGGTGAAGGGAAATCTAGGGTTCAGGACCCTAATTGTCTGACATTTGTCTAGAGTTATGTATAAAATTAAAAAAAAAACAAAGGTGTATGCTAGACTCAAGGACATTTGGCCACCTTATCTAATGGTTGGAATGTTTGGGATGTCAGGTACTTTCCCTTAGATGTAGGCCTTCCTTGAGTGGGGTCAGATTATGGCTTTTCCTGGGTATGGGTGCTGCCTGCCAGTAAGCCTGTTACAGAAGCTGTGTCTGGGCCTCTAAGTCTGTCATGGCAGCTATATGGTCAAGCTGTTTTGGGCTCCTCCACAGGAAACTTTCTCATTTGGACATCCTCTCCCATTATTGTCATTAAAAGCATTGGCAGCTTCATGATTTCGAGCTATCAGACACAATTAAAATTATAACATAGGTGATGTAGGATGCTTACTACTCTCATTCTTTCCAGTGTTTTAATAGTTATCATTGTCTTTCTCACAGTGGCATAGATTAGATGAGCTTCTGAGTCTGAGCTTGACTTGTTCAAATGAGAACTTTACTGAGGATCTTAATATTGTTACAGCTTTATTTAATACAATTCAGCGGCCAGAGTCAGTGCTTCCTTCATTCCAGAGCCCACATGTCCTTTGATCTCTGACTGATCGTAGTCTTCTTTGATCTTTACCTGAAAAGGTAAAGTTTCTTGCCTACTTCTTCTCTTGCTAATCAAACATATCTATCTATCTTTCTCTCTTTCTTTCTATCTACCATCTATTTTCTGTCTATTATCAACTATCTATTACCTATCACTGTGTCTACTATTATATATCTATTCATAATCTACACTTCTCACATTATCCAAAAATGGTTCTAAACATGGCCATAATAGTGTGCTTCACATTCTTATTAAGTTAGTATGTTTTATCAAATATTTTTCCAAAAAATCATCTTTTCTCTTATGCCCATTGGTCCTCAGTGCACACCTTCCAAAACCAACCATGAGAATAATATGTACATAACAGCTCTATATGCATGCATATTGCTAAAATAGAAACCTAAGGGAAATAAATTGAGTATTATTTAAACCAATATTTTCTAATGTAAGAAGGTGAAATGTCACTAACTCTGGCATACCGTAATAGTTATTTATATCTTCCATGCAGGGAAAGTTGGGTGCCTTTGCTTGGCAAGTTGCTTTTCTCTCAATCATGATTCGTAAAAGTAAGCTTTTCTACCTTGTGTCTCGGCTTTCTTAAATACATGATTTTCATGTTTTCAAACTTTAAGAATATCAAGAAGTGATTAACCAACAAACAGGCTAGTGAATTAAAGAGACAGTCTTAAAAGAAGATACACAGATGTCTAATAAGCATATGAAAAAATAATCACCACTCTTAATCATCAGGGAAATACAAATTAAAGCGACATTGAGATTTTTTCTCACATCACTTACAATGGCTGTCATCAAGAAAACAATGAAAAAGGGGAAATAGAATATGTAGTTAAAGATAGGCAGGAGAGGGGATACTAGAATGGGAGGATTAAACAGGTGGGAGAGAACAGGATATGAGAGGGAATACAGACAGCAATAGCTAACCTAAGTGCCATCTGAAGGGTCATATGTAGGCCTACTTCAATAGAAGTATCTTTATATAAATGAGAGAAATATAAATAGAACCAACAAATTATGTGGATACAAAACCCCAGCCAGGTCTGTCTCAGCACCAACTGAAACCTCCAGAGCCAAGAATGGCTTACATTTAATTGAGTTATTGGTCAAAAGGGCAGCATTGAAACATCCAAACAATTCAAGTTATTGCCAAGGATAGTGATTGCTCTCTACAAACCAATGGTAAGGCCCTTTTGCTGAAGACATATTTTATTGAACATGGAGAAATTGAGCTGGTGCTTAACTAGAGCCTTTACCCCTATTGAACATTTTTCATTGTACTGGAAAGTATTCTGCACATTACCAGAAGAGAGAGCTAACCACCAACCCTGCTACAAACCCTTCAGTCTACAATGGTGACCTGCCTACAAGATACATTGGTGCAAGAGTGACAAAAAATGTGGGAGTAACCAACCATTATCTGTTTGGAATTAAGGACCATTCTATGAGATGGACCCCGTTTCCAACATTGGCCAGTAGTTTGAGACTAGATAAGTCACAGACAGAGGGGAAAACCAAATACTATTATTCGTCTATAGACATGTAACAATTTAAGAGCTCCTAGATGACATTCTGTTATACCCAGAGATCAGTGTCTGTCTCAGCTACCATCAGAGAAGCTTCCTCTGGCAGGAGATGGGAACAAATACAGAGACTCACAACTGGACAGTGTGCAAAGAGAGACTTCGGTATTGCTATAAAACACCTTTCCTGAGGGCTCAGGATACACAGCAGAAGAGGAGGCAGAAAGATTGTTAAGAGCCAATGTGGGTGGAAGACACCAAAGACACAAGGCCCTTGAGGCACAAGAGTACTGAGTGGTCACATATGAACTCAAAAAGACTTTGGCAGCACCCACAGCACCTACACAAGTCCAAGCCAGATGGGGTGCCAACACTGAAAGGGGAAACTGGGTGCAAGCCCTCATCCCTAACCCAGAAGCTATCTTCAATTGATAACCACTCATAAAGGAAAAAAATCGGTTTCCTCCACTGGAATCTCACTGGGTACACAAAACACACTTAAGGGCAGGACCCGTGAACAATAGTAGATGGCAACTCAAAAGGAACCCAGCCGGGCGGTGGTGGCGCACGCCTTTAATCCCAGCACTCGGGAGGCAGAGCCAGGCGGATCTCTGTGAGTTCGAGGCCGGCCTGGGCTACCAAGTGAGTTCCAGGAAAGGCGCAAAGCTACACAGAGAAACCCTGTCTCGAAAAACCAAAAAAAAAAAAAAAAAAAAAAAAAAAAAAAGAGAATCCTCAAAAGGAACCCAATGGTGTTTTTGGAGATTTTTTTTTTTTTTTTTTTTGGTGTCATATAACACTTTTTCTGGATTTTTTTTTTTTTACTTTACTGACCTTTTGCTTAAATATTATGGCTTGAAAATATTATGAAAAAAGAAAGAACCAAAAAATAAAAAGAAAACAATTGCAACAAATGAATGTGAAGATATCAAGAATGAGAAGGTCTTTTGCTGTTGGTGGAAGTGTAAGCTGGAGCAGTATGGAGTTCCCCCTAAAGCAAATAGAACTGTAACAAGAATCTTAAATGATCTTATTAATAAAAACAAACCTGGATCCAGGTATTGGGGTGAATGCTGAAAGATCAGAGAAACAGAACAAGCCACCACTGACCTCATCTTGCCAATTCCTCAGCTGATCTTGTTTCTTCAAACTGGAAGCCTGTGTATCCTCATCTGAATGGCTCTCAGCTGAATTGCTGCTAAAAGCCTAAAAGCTTAACAAGGCTAGTTCCTGGTCCTCACGCCTTATATACCTTTCTGCTTCCTGCCATTACTTACTAAGATTAAAGGTGTGTGTCACTATGCCTGGCAGTTTCCAGTGTGGCTTTAAACTCACAGAGATCTGGATGGATCTCTGCCTCCAGAAGGCTAAGATTAAAGGCGTGTGCTACCACTACCTAAACCTATGTTTAATATAGTGGCTGTTCTGTTCTCTGACCCCAAGATAAATTTGTTAGGGTGCACAATATATTGGGGGATACAGTATCACCACACAGAACTATCATACAACCCAGCCATACCTTTCCTGGTATATACCTTAAAGACTCTCAGTCCTACCGTGGAGATACTTCATCATCATCATGTTATAATATTTTGCTTTAAGAGAATTCCTGTATGTCTTAATAGTGATACTAATTTATTAAGTGGTTGAAATGTGTTAAAAAGTGGTATAAAATGAATCTCAGAGCAATTTCATTATTTATATCAAGAGGCTATCTTAGATTGCTATTGAATCCAAGATATGCAAACAGTAGTCATGAAGTTGTATGTGCTTTGGGAAATATGATTTATTTATTTATTTTCTTTATTTTCCCCCTTTTATGGAAAATAAATTCTTTTTTTCATGTAATATATCCTGATTACAGTTTCCCCTCTCTCTAGTCCTCCCAGTTCCTCCCCTGTTTCTCTCTCATCTGGATTCATTCCCTTTCTTTCCCTCATTAGAAAAGAACAGGTTTCTTAAAGATAACAAGAGAACATAACAAAATAAAATATAATAGGATAAAACAAAAGACCTCATATTAAAAATGGACATGGAAAACTAACAGAAGGCACAAGAATCATAATCCCACACATTCACAGACTAAGGAGTCCCATAAAAACATTAAACTGAAAGTTGTAATAAGTTTGTGGTGCAGACCAGTGTGCCCTGTGCTTGTTACTTCAGTCTCTGTGAGTTCATCTGAGCCTGGCTCAGTTGACCGAGAGGGCTTTGTTTTTCTGGTATCCTCCATCCTCTCTGGTTCTTACACTATTTGCACCTCCTCTTTCTACTGAGCTTCTGGACCTCTGACAGAAGGGATTTGTTGGAGTTATCCCATTTAGAGATTTATCAATGTGTGTTCCAAGGTCTTTCTCTCTCTGCATGTTTGGCTGTTGGTCTCTGCATTTGTTCTCATCTACTGAAGGAGGAAGCTTCTCTGATGATGCCTGAATAAGAAGGCACTGATCCATGAGTATAGCAGAATATCAGAATATCATTAAGTAGTCCTTATCTCTATTTTTTTTCAGATCTGTAGTATTTGGTTTTACCACAGGTCTCTGGGTTATCTAGGGGAGATATATGACATTTAATATTTATTTATTTTAGGTTCTATAACTGGAACAATTTTTTATTTTAGTTTAATATATAATTATAAGACTGTATCATCTTTATTTTTATTCTCGGAACCACATAAGTTCCAAAATTCTTTACAACATACTGACATTTAAAATTTCAGAAGGTTACTCTATAATCTTAGCTAAACTGAATTATTGATTTCTGGATTAACTTATTTTTAGTGCCTCTTAATCTTTTAATTGTGCTATTTACTTTTACAGACTCATACATTGAGTAGTTTTGCATGATCCACTGGGGAAAATTGTTGTTCTTGGCTGATTTGCCTGACTCAATTACATGCATATTGCTTGTAATTATTTTTTAACATGTGTCAAAGATTTTTATCTAACTCATTCATTAATGAGGAAATCAATGGGATGAGGAAAGTATTCTCTAGAACATTTTGAAGAACAGCTTGCTTGGTGCTTTCCTTTAAACAGATTTACACTTCTAGATATAAGACTGGTTTGTTTTTTAGGGCAAAAGTCTTAAGTGCCAGGGTCATCTTTGCTGTTAGTACTTATTTACATGGTAGTGAAGGTGTAACATTCCTAACTCTCAGAGTCTCAGCTTTCCTCAGCCAGCAGCACAGACCCAAGTATAACAATACTAGCTTGCTAAAGGAAAATCATCCTTCCCTGGTCGTGCTGAAGTGAGGTACAGAAGACGCTGAGAGGCTTCGTTGTCACATTGTTTGACCGACTTCCACATTGTAGATAAGTTTTTTTTTTTTTTTCTAAACCAGCTTGAAGCCTGTTTTTTCCTCATATTCATCCTGCTGGTAGCTTGTCTCCATGGCATTTGGATCAACTTTGTTTAAGGTGATTTTACTGGCTGGTTTTGTGTCAACTTGATACAAGCTATCATCACCAGAAAGGAAGGGGGCCTCTGTTGAGGAAATGCCTCCGTGAGATCCAGTTATAAAGTATTTTATCAACTAGTGATCCATGGAGGAGGGCCTATCTCATTGTTGGTGGTGCCATCTCTGGGATGGTAGTCCTGGGTTCTATAAGAAAGCAGGCTGAGCAAGCCATGTGAGCAAGCCAGTAAGCAGCACCCCTTCATGGCTTCTGCACCAGCTCCTGCCTCCAGTTTCCTGTCTTTTTTTGAGTTTGCGTTCTGATTTCCTTCAGTAATTAACAGTGTTACGGAACTGTAAGCCAAATAAACCCTTTTCTCCCCAACTTGCTTTTTGGTCACGGTGTTTTGTCACAGCAATACAAACCTTAACTAAGACAGTTATGAGAGGAATCCAGAGCTATGATGATGATGATGGGTGATGTTACAAGGAGATAGAAGTAGTTCAAGCTCGTTGACTTGGCAAACAGTTATTGTGAGAAGCTGCACCATCTATACACAGTGTCATTAATGGCATCTTTATTTTCTTTATGAATATCAAAGTGATGGATCAGTTTCTAAGTCTATAGAGAACAGATAAAAATAAGGCAGAAATGAAAAGTCATACAGTTAGAAGAAAGAAGACCAACTAAGCCTAACCAAGAGAACACAGCACAGTATGCATAGGATACCAAGAACATAGGACAGTTCTTAGGCCCTGAGGCATGAGAAAGGGGGTGTTCTGGGTCTAATCTGGCAACATAAAAAGTCTCTATTTCTCGTTGTTTGTCATTATGTAAGAAAACTTACTTCAAATATAAATATGGTGCTATTAGCGATTTATCCTTATTCATTCTTTCACAATGTGTTTATATAAACTGACATTTGTCTCTGTAGTTTATCCATGATGCCTGTGAAAGGCTGGGAGCTGTAACAAATGAATTCTGATTTTTGACTTAATAATTCAATAATTCATATCACCTCACATTCAATTATCAAAAGTAAGAGCAAATCCATGTGCTCTAGAAGCAAAGTTGTGATGTATAATAGCCAAGAAGCTAGGGCTATTTCTGAAATCCTCAATTATGTGATAATATGCAGCTGCCACAAAGTGATAATAGCTGTTTTTATGAGCCCATGTCCTTGTCAAAGACTCTGACCAGCTCTGTGCAGTATTGTTGTTAATCCACTTCTCTCAGAAGCTTTGAGACAGCCCATATTAATAATGGCTTTTGACAAATTCTGTAAAGTAGAACTGGCAGAGTGGTAAACACTGTATGAGGTGGGATCAGTAACAAAGAACACCTCTGCAGCCAAAGTCCCAGCATGCAACACTGGAGATGATTTGGAGCAAGCGTGAGGTGCTCACTGACTTTGATGATTAGGAAAGTATAAACAAGAGTGGAATGGATGTTGATAGACCGGCACATATGACAATTCGCTCCTGTAATTGTTACCAGATATTTTTTCCTCAGGAACTGCTTCTGAGATGACACACAGAAATGAGATCATTTTAACTCATCTTAGGAAGGTACAGCTGAGCTTTATAGAGCACTAGAATTCAGTGAAGAATATAATAATCTCTTTGACTTCAATAGTCTCCAAAATTAAAGATAAATTTTCCTCCTCTCTAAAGTTAAACAATTTCAATTTCGATAGTCCTTATTTTATAGAAATGGAAGTTTTATGTTAGAAATAGAGAAGAGCTTGCTGTTTTATTAATAAAAAAGAAAACAAAAGAAATTCTGTCAATTATTAGTTCCTAAAACAAGATGTTTTCATCTTGAGATAAAGTGGATCATTTATTATTAGATTAATCACAGTTAAAAACACAATACTGCATTTGTTGGATACCCAGAAGAGTCTCTTGAATTCTGTGGTTTGAACAATATCAAGCTGCCTAAGGGTTCCTTATTGCATGTTCTAATGTCTCTTGTTTTTTCCATGGCAACATATTTGCATTTGAAGTGAGGCTTTTTACAGTTTGCTTATTGCTGGGTTAGACCCAGAATTCTCCTTTCTCCTGCCTAATGGAACGGTCTCATTTGAAAAATATAATAATTCTACAATCCAGTCTTCATGCAAAACTAAAAACAGTAGAAAAATCACACTGAGTTCTTCTTAATCTTCTCCCCAGTCACTGCATTGATGCACTGAAAGATGCAATAGATAGAAAACTCTGAATTAAATTGTACACTCAATATTGATAAAGGCTTCACCTATAGCAATAAAGAAAAAAGAAAAATGTTGGAATAATGATTTTAAAACAATTCTGTTTATCATGTATTTTTCCTTTGAAAGTAAAAGTTGCTAGACGTCATTTTAAGCAGATAGACTCAGATGATCTTTTGAAAGGATGGTCATGGCTTCCAGGCCAGTGGCTGGGAATGGCATGTTCTATAATGGAACAGCCCAGGGTTCATTTCCTTTATCCAAACAATATACCTTGTGAGCAAGCTTTTCCCTCCTAGTTTCCTAGTATCCCATGAATTGATGCAGTGATTTAAGTTGAAATTCTTTTCCTAGAAATGGTATTTTACAGATAATTCTGAGAAATCCAAGCCCCTCAGTCAGGTACATTCCTGTGGTTTCATTGGATAATTGGATTTAGTCTTCAAAAATGATGACATTAGCCAATCTCACAGAAACTCAATAGATGTCCTGCTATGATGGTGGCTTTTATTTTTTTCCAACAAAAAAATAATTTAGATAAATATTGTCTCTTTATGAATTGAGTCAACACAATAGAATAACATCCACAGATCTCTCCCTGTGTCAAAAACTTTCAATGCCTCTAAATCTAAACGCTTTTGATAATCAGTATTGCAGCAAGAGGTCACAAGACTCCTGAGCATCTCAAGCAGTGAGCAAGCCAATGTCTTGTCTTCATGCCTTCAGTTCTGTCATCTCTGGGCAAACTGAATGTTAGTTACAGCTTGTGTACTCATCTAATGACCCACATTTCTATAAATTGTGACATTAATCAGTCATTTAAATGCAAAACCCTCCTTAAATGGTCATGCATTAGGGCTGTAATAGTGACAGTGCAGAATCTCTTGAAATAGCAATTTCAATTTTAATATATTTTAGCAATTTAACAAAACAGACAGAAAAGGATCGTTTTAGAATGGAAGAAAAAAATGTGTCAGTAGATGATACGTTCCTTTTGTTCTTTACTGCCAAGAAACTTACAATTCTTCTACAAATAAATTATTACATTTAGAGTTGGATTATTTTGACAAATCTTGCATGTTAATATTTTCAGAGTCAATCATATAAGCATACTTTCCTACTTTTGTTTTTAATTATAGGAGTTACATTTCCATCATTGGGAAATGACTTAATGCTTTTTTATAAGTATAACAAATTGCTTGAGACTAATTAATTTATAAGGATTGGATATTTATTTCTCATAGTTATGGAGGATAGAAAGTTCAAGTAGGTAGTGCCAACAACTTTCAAGGACTCTCTTGATGTGTAGTAGCATGCCTAAGAGAGTCCTGTGTCCTTGAAGTCCCCACCCTGCTAAAGCAGGCTCTCTCCAGTAACACCAGATTGAATCCACTCATGAATAAGGTACTCTTTGGACTTCAAGATCTTATGCACTTCCCTTCATTGAGTTACAGTGGAAATTAAATCTGAGCATAGAGGCTTAAAATAAAAATTCAAACACAGCTGGGAAGCAAAGAGAAATAAACAGTTAATGGGTCAATCTGTCTTTATCAATATAAAAGTCCAGGAAACGTTCAGGAAGTTTTTCATCTGTTCTACATGACAGTTAGACACTTTTCAGTGCCTTTCCTTTTCTGATTATTATGTTTCTATTCAATATTTTGTAGTTTTCTGAGGTACAGGAAGTTGAATTAAGTTACTGGTGCAGACTAATTTAAAAAAATTCTCAGGCTTAACACCTATGACTAAGAAAGTATGGTTTTCAATTTGTGTTACTTTCAATTTCCCACTAAGTTTCTAATTTCAGTGATGATCATATGATAAAAGAGTGGAAGACAGTATCTGTAAACATATGTGATACTGTAGATTTTGCTCAATATCACACTGACACATAGCAAAAACAAATAAGAAGAATAAGCCTTCAGAAGTCAGCGTCTTCCCAATTGTGCACTGTGTAGGAAGATATTTATAAAATAAAGTATTTTCTAGTTTGAATATATGACTTTATCAAAGATTTTTAAACCCAAAGTCATACATTTAAATATTTGCATAAAATGCTATTAGATCCTAAAACGTTACACAAAATCAAACTATGTATTAGAGTTGTTATTAAGAATGCTAGTGATGGAGAGTAAGTTCCAACATAAAAAAGTAAATTCACATAAAACTCAAGGACTGAAATAAAACTACCATGAAGTAAAAGGAGAATGAAATATAATATGAGATTTAAGGAACCTCATTAAGGAAACATGACTTCAGTTAAGTACTGAACTATGGGCAGGGAACAGCAACACAATGATTTGGGAGATTACGAATACACAGGCTTTGGGGCCAGCAGTTTGGCTCTTCCAGGAAAGACACTAGCTGTACAACCTGATGACCTACGTTCATTCCCTGGAACTCACATAAAGGTGGAAAGGGAAAGGCAAATCCATAAAGTTGTTTTATGGCCTCCACACATGAGCCCATGTGTGTCCCCAACTCCAATTATCATCACCATCATCATCACCATTATCATCACAAGTATTTTTATATGACAGAAAATTTGAAATGACCAAATTTCAAAGATAGAAAGGAACATGGAGGAAGAATGAGCCAATAATTGCAGGATTGAAGTAATGCAGGGCACAGAAGAGCTCAGAGAATGGATGGGTATCCACACCTTTGACTGAAAGGAAGCAATTGGAGATTTAGACAAATCAAAACTATGAAGTCATTTATATTAATTTCTGGGTAGAAGACATACTGTCCTTTTTTTTAAAGATTTATTTATTTATCATAATTCAGGGTTCTGTCTACATGTATGCCTGCAGGCCAGAAGAGGGCTCCAGATCTCATTACAGATGGCTGTGAGCCACCATGTGGTTACTGGGAATTGAACTCAGGACCTCTGGAAGAGCAGCTAGTGCTCTTAACCTCTGAGCTGTCTCTCCAGCCTTAGACATACTGTCTTAAGGTAAAGAAGAAACCAGGAAAATGCTTGCTGTTATCTCTGGACTTGAGACATTGGCAGACAGACATTAAGATATATCAGTGAAAATTCTGGAAGGAAGTCAGGTTTGGGAAAGAGATAAAGCTGAAGAACATGTACATGGAACTGCATAGGGTGACAGAAAAATGAAGAATTAAGGATGCTTCTTTTATCTCTATGGATATGTCTTTCCTTAATTTGGGAAAACTGTTCTTTTATGATCCTGCTGAAGATCTGGTCTATGGGGTTGACCTGAGAGGTGGTCAGGATTTTTGTCTGACCAAATAGATGAAATGAACTATAGGCTGAAGTAGTGAAAGGTGGGACTTGATGGAACATGTGATTCTGGGGTGGACACTAAGTTGGGTATGTCTCAGGGATAAAGTCTCTAAAGCTCAGGGATATGAATATATGAGAGCCATTGATGTTCTTGCTGCCTTTTCTCACATAGAGGAAGCACATGTAAGTACTGTAGCTTTCATTAGAACACTTCAATTATTGTATCAAAATGTCTGAAGAAGGCTAATTTTATTAAGCAAAGACTGTTATGTTAGCTCCACAATTTTAGTGGCTTGTGATCTGTTGGGAACGTGTGGCCTAGTTTAGACTAGTATATGAATGCTTGTCCAATGGTCCCCATGAGGCAAAGCCCATGAGGACAGTCTCACTCAGCAAGGGCCAAGGGACTTTGGGAAAGCACAGAAAACTGCTGGGACCATGCAGCCTGAATGCTCTTGTAGGCAGATTTTTCTTTGGGCTGCCAGCTCACAAAACTGACATCGAGACTTATTATTAATTATTAAAACTCAGCCTTAGCTTAGGCTTGTTTCTAACTAGCTCTTTAACTTAAATTAACTCATTTATACTAATCCACATGTGGTTACATGGCTCATGGCTTTTACCTCTCCTGCATGTCTTGCTTCCTCTGTGTCTGGCTGATGACTTCCCCTTTCTAATTCCCAGAGCTCTTTATCCTCAGAAGTCCTAGCTAACGTCTTCCTGCCTAGCTGATGGTCTGTTAGCTTTTTATTAAACCAATCACAGTAACTTACCTTCACACAGTATAAAGGAATATTCCAAGACATGCTCTCTCTTCTCTCTCTCATAATATTGATTCTCATAATATGTCTCTCTTAATAAAGATTATACTTGCAATGTTAGTATTGTTTTGTCAGTCATGCATGGAACAGATAATATCCCTGGAAACCCAGTTTTTTTCTCAAATATATTCCCTTAAAATTCTTTGGGAGCTAATGCCTCTCATATTTCTTGTCTGGGGATCCCAGGTGTTGCTTTAGACCCTAGGGACTGTTCTGACTCAGGACTGACAGTATCAAAGGCAGATCATTCCTATTTCTGTAAATATGTTTTGAACAAGATTGTTGTTCTTGAAAATGTGTGTCTATGTCAATCACCTTTTAGTTTATTTTTAAAAATGGGATGTGCATGGCTCAATATTTGACTAAGCTAACAAAATGATAAGTGGTTGTTTTTGGTTTAAAGAAGTTTTGATGTAAAAGTTGGGAGAAAACATTTTTGACATTTGTTTTTGCTGAAGGTTAACATTGGAGGATGTGAAAAACTTGTTTGTTAGTAGGGGAAAACATGCTTATTTTGATGTATAAATCAAGACAACTGGAGCTATTTGGGCTGACCACTTGTGTGAAACTTATCTGGTGTTTGGGCAGTTCATTTCTTTGAGATGATACCCCTTCCCCATCTCAGGACCTGAACCCAGGCTGTGGTGGGATGACAGCAATGATCTTTCTGTTTGCATGAGCTTACATCATATTAAATGAGACCACAATGGTGAGAACATGGGTTTGAAGATCTCCACTGATAGATAAGAATCCAAGCATTGTGATAACCAGTTGGTATGCTCTTCTTTGGGAAAGACTATTAATTCTGCTCTCAGCATTCCTTAATTGCTTACAGTTGTGTAGGATTGAGTGAGACTTATAAGCTTTCCATCTTCCACATTAACTATCTATTCATGTCTTCCTTGTTCAGATTATGCTTATTGGTGACATTTTTGGGTGTAACTTCTGATTTTAATAGGAGACACAATTTCATAGCAAACTCTCTGGTCTTCTGTTTCCTACAATCTTTCTACCTCCCCTTCTATGATGTTCTCTAAGCCTTAGGTGCAGGAATTTCTTTGTAGATATATTCATTGTGACTGGGCTCCATAACTTTCCATTTTGATTGGTATGGTTTGCTGTAATGGTCTTCATCTGTAGCAAAGGGAAATTTCCTTGATGAAGGGTGAAGGCTACACTCATCAATGGGAATAAGGACAAATACTTATATTGTAGTTAGGATTACACTAATTTAGGGGCAATTGTATCTTCTCCAAAGTCCATGACTTCACTCTTCCTGGGTAGTTTCTGATACCATGAATAATTTCCATCTTGTTGAGTGGGTCAGAAGTCCAATTAGAGAGCTGTTGGTTACAGCCAACAGTGGCACCTTTAGAGTTACTGTGCCATGATGGTCATTGTTGTGGTTCATGTGTATCATAACTCGGTAGACCTGTTGGTTGCTTTCATCTTTTGTAAGCTTGTACGGTAACATATGGTACTCTGAAAACTAGTCCTTAGGGAGGGGGCTTTCAGGTAAGTTCTAGCTCAGAGAAACACCCTATTTCTAAAGTGCATGATGTCTTCAGCAACAGGGACTTGCCTCTGGATGGTAACCATGACCAATAACTCAAAAGAGGACTCCTCATGCCTGGTGTGTGTGGTTTTGTTAGATAGTTTTGGCTATTGGAGGGGGTATTGTCAATCCAGATGAGAAAATTTCATTTAAACTTTCTCTCTCTCTCTCTCTCTCTCTCTCTCTCTCTCTCTCTCTCTCTCTTGCTGTGGGATGGTCTGTATGTCAAGTGTGTTGCTGATTGGTCAGTAAATAAATCACTGATTGGCCAGTGGCCAGGCAGGAAGTATAGGCGGGACAAGGAGGAGAATAAAGCTGGAAAGTGGAAGGCTGAGTCAGAGACACTGCCAGCCGCCATGATGACAAACAGCATGTGAAGATGCCGGTAAGCCACGAGCCATGTGGCAAGGTATAGATTAATAGAAATGTGTTAATTTAAGCTGTAAGAAAAGTTAGCAAGAAGCCTGCCACGGCCATACAGTTTGTAACCAATATAATTCTCTGTGTTTACTTGGCTGGGTCTGAGCTGCTGTGGGACTGGCAGGTGAGAGAGATTTGTCCTGACTGTGGGCCAGGCAGGAAAACTCTAGCTACACTCTCTCTCTCTCTCTCTCTCTCTCTCTCTCTCTCTCTCTCTCTCTCACACACACACACACACACACACACTCATACACACATTCTGTGTGTGTATGAGTGTGTGTGTGTGTGTATATTTATGTATAGACTTACATGTGTTATAGCTATTTTTAGGTAGATAGTTAATATAGTTAATAGTATGATTTCTGATGACCTTCAGATATTCTTTCTCTATTATATCCTCCTCCCTTCTCTATATAAATATTCTTCTATATTTATCTCCCATTTTCCCATTTACCCCTTGAAATCACTTGTCCCAACAATTCTTGTCTTTATTTAAGTCTGTATGTCATTAGCAGTGAAAGCAAGATGTTCTTGAATGAGTTTTATACTTGTAATCTGAGACAGTTATATCCACATCTAGTTCAGTGTCATGAGTAGTATCTCAGAGCAAATCCTCAATTTCTTGAAATCTTTGAGACAAAACTGGACTTTCACTGTGGGTTTTCTTTAGCAAGCATATTACTCACTGACAGAAAATGAAGATAAGTCATTTTACTAAGTTATTAAAATTTAAGGTTTAGCTAAACACATTATGCAGACTTAGGCCACAAAATATAAGCTAAAAAAACATTGCATTTTGAAATTTAGGGAGGTTTAACAAATCAAATGTTTTATATTCCTTAGAATATTTTGAATATTACTGAGTTTATAGAATGAAGTAAAAGTTCTCATTATTCTTTTGACAAAATTACTGGTGCTATGACTGAGTCATTGTTTTCTGTGATAACCCAATACCTTCCCAAGTTGTCAGTATAGTACGTCAAACATATTTAAACCATCTGTGGTGAGCGACATGAAAACTACTCCTAATTTTTTTATTCTAGGGCAATTAATAAATATAAATCCTGTTTTCCTAGATATGATAAAACTGGTGCCCTTCTGAGTTATAATGGTGAATTTTCAGTAAATGAATATTGAATTTTGTATATCAGTAAGTGAATGTTATTATTACTAATTCTTACAGTGGATAAGCTTAAGTTAACTTTGACATGGGGAGACATAAAAGACATTTTAGCCTTCACTGAACTTTAGGCTCATTGAAAGTTTTGGTTGATAGGGCACACAGTAACAGAGAAATTCTTTGATTTCCACTTATCTGTCTCTTTTGTGATCTGTATAGTCAATTTCCATGTAATTAAAAAAGATTAGTAACACTTAGTTTTGGCAAATATTAAAACTTAAAATAAGAGTGAAGTTAATGATAAACTTCTAAACATAAACATTATGGCTAACAGCCTTTCAAATGATGCTAATAGCTAGTCATGTGGGAAAATTCTGACAGAAATCTATTAGGCCTGAAGTGTTTGCCTGGCTCAAATGGGATGTAGTTAATACACAAAAACGGAAGCTTTGTGGCCATAGACTAAAATACAAAAAGTATCAAGGAAAATGCACTTTCTGATCTTCAAATTCTGTAGTGATTCTTGTCTGTGTGTTTTCCCTTCATATAGATAAAATGTTATCAAAACCAAATTGAAAACATTCAACTTTCATCATGTATAAAAATGTTAGTGTGTTAAAAGCAAGATAATGCAGATATCACAGAATCCTAGACAAGGAACCGCTTACTCGGGTTTAGTTAAACAAGCTTTGCTAGCACTAAAGGATGTACATACCCACCTTGTTCACAACTTACATTATTAGCTAAAGAACTAACTTAGTTTTAGAGCCTTGCAGAGAGAAGTGTACCTTGTAAAAGAAAAATTACTTCCAGGGCTAGAGAAAAAATATGGACACATGAACAAGGGAAGGTATTTCCCTTAGTACAGTGTTCACTCTGTGATTCAAAAAGACCTACATAAGATTGGCAACATTGAGCTGCAAACCCAGCTCTTAGATGTTTTGTGTGATTTTGTCTATTAAAAACAACGAACAGAAGAAAACACTAACACATGACCACAGCAGGCCTGACCCTGTGTGAGATACCACTGAACATATTTGTTCATGCTCTCAGGTAAACTGTGCCGCATGTCACGTGTACAGTGTCTCAGAGTCCTCTCTGAAGAATACATTTAATTGTGTGTGGACCAAAGACTGAGATTTAGGGAAGAGAAAGTATCTTAGGGAGAGAAAGGCATAAGAAGTAAGGGCAAAGTCCTAGCATTTCCACAGATACTATATCTCTCTGCATTCTCATAAGAACCACATTTCCTCATCTTGTCAGCATCATCAGACGGTGTGTGAAGTACTCCATATTCAAATACAGAGATTGTCACATCTCTGGGGATAAATGTATCATCTTTTCCAAAATTCATAAAAATCTCTTCCCATATCCCTTACCTGTTCCTAGAGGAAAAAATAAACAAATTAGCAATTAACACAGTAATGTAGGAGAATGAAACCAGGGGAGAGATTAAAGAAGAATAAATGGTTTAAAAAATATGCTTTTTAAGTCATAGTCAAAACTCTATGAGGAACACTTTTGGAAGAAACTGAAATCTTGGGAGAACTCATTACCCGTGCCTGCTGTGTGACAGGCAATTTATATCACTGAGTGTGGGAACCTTAGATTACACAAATATTGCATTTTTTAACTTTGTCAGTTTAAGGACAGGATCTAGAATGCATATTCTCTAAGGCTCAAAGTCTGAGTTAAGTGAAGGTAACACTTTTATTATTTCAGTTTAATTTTAGTTTTTATTGTAAATTGAGAAATTATATAGCCATTTATATTTTAGGATAGAATGTGATGCTTTTTTTGATGATTAAAAAAGCATAATACAGTATCACTAATTGCACATGTGTGAGGTACCTAAATGTGCATACATACACACACACACACACACACACACACACACACACACACACACCCTTCATTCTTGCTGTCTGATGGAGGTTTATACTCTAGGGAAATTTTGTCCCCCACCTACACACTGCACTCTGGGAACACCCTCTCACTCTGGCCCTATGAACTTCGTTGTTCATACACTATATGTGAATGGTGGCACACAGCCCTCTGCTTTCTATGCGTGGCTCATGTGACTTTGTGCATAGTGCTCCAAGTCTACCCATTTTTGCAAGTAATAGACTGTATATATGCTGCCAAATATTGTGACACAGTGCTTATCTATCTATCCATGGGCAGCATTCAGATAAATGTGTGTGTGTGTGTGTGTGTGTGTGTGTGTGTGTGATGTGTGTGTGTTAAAATTTTCTCATCCATTCATCTACATGGAAACTTGGGTTGGCCCCATATTATGGCTGCCATATTTACTGCTGGAGTGAAGTTAGAGGTGCAGATGTGTCTTCCACATTTTGATCTTAGAGTGTTCTACTCTTGTTACCCTAGCTTTGTGGATTGCAACTTAAAATAATGGTAACAATAATGATGATAATAATAACCAACAAGACATGCCATATAATATCACCCTTGTGTTGTTTACTAGAAGTTTTCCAGTTCATATCTAAGGTTTATGTCTTTAATCCATTTGAGTTTGCCCCCCCCACACATATAGTTTCTCACTCTCCGTCTCTCTGTCTCTGTCTCTGTGTGTGTGTGTGTGTGTGTGTGTGTGTGTGTGTGTGTGTGTGTCTGTCTGTCTGTCTGTCTGTCTTCCTTCCTCATGATCTTTCTCACTGGCTGGCCTGTTTATCAAAAACACATTGATAGTATCATAAAGCAGTGATTCTTAACCTGTTGGTCATGACCCACGTTGGGGTCAAATGCCCTTTTTACAGGGGTTACCTAAGACCTGTGGAAAATACAGATATTTGCATTATGATTCATAACAGTCACAAAATTACAGGTATGAAGTGGCAATGAAATAAATTTTCTAGTTGGAGGTTACCACACCGTGGGGAACTGTATTGAAATGGTGGCAGCATTAGGAAGGTCAAGAAGCACTATCATAAAGAGGTTTCCTCCAACTATTGTAACTCATGTACCATCCTTCCAGAAGAACTCTATATGTCACAAAGTTGTCACTCCACTCCTTCCCTTTGCTTCTCCCTTTTACTTCAGAAAATAATTTTATTATGTACTGGGAGGTTTTTATGATTCCTGCTGGCAGAACTCTAGAACTCGGCACTGATGTTTTCTACTTCTTCAGGTTGAAATAAAAATGTGTTTCTTTAAAAAGTGAAGGACCACTGGAGGTAAACAATCAGTTCCCACGGTAGTAGCAGCAAAAGTCTCAATGAGCACAGAACTCTGATATATGCTCTGCATCCCAGAATTTCTTTGAATACCCCATGGGCTTTTCTCTCCTTGATCGCTGCATGGAGGTAAAGACCATGTGTTATAAACCCTCGATCTCTCAGCAGTTGTTTTCTGTTCTCAGAAGGATATCTCGTTCCCACTGGAACCAGAGAATAGAAAAGTAAACCTCCAAGAAGACAAAATATATCCACACCAAACAAAATGAGAGTTGGGAGAGGGGAAAATGAGTTTAAAGAGTAAAGTAAGCCTTCAGATTAAAATAAAGACATTTGTAATGCACCAACTACAGAGGATAGAGGAAGAATACAGGCTGACCAGGGACTTCTCTTTCTGGTTTTATGTGCACTCCTCTAATGTGGAAACAGTTAACTCATCTGATTATTAAGATCTGTTCCATAAAGACCCTATATATTGACAGCATAGCACCATTGCAAGCAGAATGGCATGTCCCCATAAAGGCAGTGTATGGCTGCCTCAGTTTTAAGATTCATTGTTATTATTATTATTATTATTATTATTATTATTTTATTATTATTATTTAATTTTAAATTTCTCCACTGAGATCATATGTGTGATCTTTTTCAGGCATCAAAACATCTCAATTCTGCCAAATTTAGATTTTATAAACACAGTACATAAATATAGACCAGGTATACTTTTGTCCCAAAGGACTGGCAGTGTTTGTTTCTTTGTTTGAAATAAATTTTCATAGTACAGGAAATGACTCTGTTGTTGAATAATGTGCCACGTTAATAATTTAAATATGTGTATATTACATTTCCTCACATGTATATTCGTACTCTGGGATGAGTCTAAGAATGTGGAGGCTTTTAGGTCAGAGTCCAGGTATTCCTGGCCCACACTTGCTATTGAGTTGGCTGATCTTACTGGACCAAGGTAATGTTCACCGTGGAGCTGTCGGTGCAGGAATTTTCTCAGGTAATGTTGAATATAATTACAGCTAATGCCTTTCACATTTGAGAGCAGGTTCACTAATGACAAGGGAAGTGTGGTGAAGTAAGATTAACTCCTGTCTCTGGGACAATGGAGTGAACATTTTTAGACTAAAATTCTTAGACACTTAAATCTATGAAATGGAGACAAGTGTAAGAGTAGATATCATTTCCACCCTCTGGGATTGTATTATTTATAATCAATTCAGGAGACAAAATTCTTGTGTTTCTTACAACAGAATTTTTTTTTTAATTTGTAAAATTTTGCAAAAGAGATAGCTTTTTTGTTTCTGCATTTGCATAACATGTTCTATGGATTTCATTGTGATTGTGTTGTTTAATCTAATATGATATCTTTCTGTCAGTGTGGAGGAAAAGACCATTGCCAATTTCATACACCATGGATTAAAATGAAGTGAAGCATCCACCATCACTCCTTCCCATTATCTTGATAAGTTTTTTAAATATTCAATAATAGACTAGGGAAGGCTGGGCTAGCAAAGCTTCCCTGCCCTTGGACTACCATGATATAGGTAGGATCAGTGAGCCAGTTCTTGGATAAAATCATAAATATTTATATTTATAAGGTGTTCTTTACTCCTGACATATTGTACTGTTTGGCATTTTATGAAATATTTCTAATAGAGCTAAGCTATTCCAGTTGGCTCATCTAACTTTTACACACCTATAGTCATGGAAACACAAGTTTAAAAGTATTAGAGATTCAAGGTTGGCACCACATCACATCTTTTCTGGCAGGACTCATCCACACTTCTCTGATATATATACAAATGGGAGTGTAGGTATGGCTCAGTAGGTAAATGGCATTCAAAGACAAATAGGAATCTGCCTTCTATCCTGATAATGCACACACAAGCCCTGTGTGTGGAGGCACCTGACTTTAATCCCAGTGCTGGGGAGGCAGAGACAGGAGGATCCTTGGGACTTGCTCTCATGTCACTCTAGGCAAATACCAAAACCCAATGTCAAACCACAAAACAGAACAAGGTAAGTGGCTTCCAATAAATGAAATCTGAGGTTCCCCTGGCCTCCACAAAGGTGTGTTCCTACTGTACAATATTGAACAGAGAGAGAGAGAGAGAGAAGAGAGAGAGAGAGAGAGAGAGAGAGAGAGAGAGAGAGAGAGAGAGAGAGAGAGAGAGAAGGGAGAGAGGGAGACAGACTTTTTTTAAGTACTGAGAACTGTAAGTTTTCATTGCACCGTTGAAGAGACCAAAACTACATTACAGTCAAACCTGAGCCCAACACACATGGTAGCTAGTTGTCCCACATGTTCAAGGCACAGAAAAACCCTGTTCTAGTTAAGGAGAAACTGAAGAGAATTGTAGATAAATTTTGTGAGGCCTGAAAACTATTGATATTATCTTCCCCCACAAAATGGAAGAGACAAAAGTTAAATCTTAATGTCATTTTGAGGTTAGATACAAACATTTGAGATAAATTGCTCTGAGAATTTTTTCTCATTAGATATACAAGCTCACACAACACACATGTAATGTGTGGTTTGTTGAAAAATTAGAAACTTTGTTATGACTAATGTTGCTTGTGAGAGTCAGGGCAATAGGGAAACACTTATCCCTTGGGTATGAATTGCTGTAATACACATATAATTAATGCTGTAAAATGCATATAATGGAAGAGCATTGTTTCAAGTATTCAGAGCGCAGAGGCATCCGCCACTGCTGTCTTGTAAACAGATGAACTCTTACACCTCAAGCATGGTGTGAGTTCACATGTCCAAGGATATTCACTAAATGTACCGTAGCTGGAAAATCTGGAAACTTCTTAAATGTCACACATTAGGAGCTGGCAAGTACATTATGGGGAAGTGTTACTAATGGCTATACAAGTAACAAGACGTGTCACTCCAGAACTATTAACAAAATTATTTTCAAATTAGAATGTTAAGTGAGAGAATACTGGGTTGTCTCTAGTAAAATCTCTGCTTGTATTTCTGAAGGAGTAAATGCATAGCTGAAAAGAAAATCACTATGAAAACACACATTAAAAGCCTTTAAGGATTACTGACTTTAAGGGAAGAAGAGTGCTCTATTTACCCACTCCCCCTCCTCCTTTCCACATCCTCTTTCGCCTCCCTTTCCCTGTTCCCTTCTTTCCTTTTGGCATTTTTGAAACAGACTGGTCTCATTCTGTGACTTAGGCTTCTTTGAAACTCCCTATATAGCCCAGGCTGAACTTGAAACAGTAGAGAACCCCTCACCTCATCCCCCATCTAAATGCTTGGATTTCACACCTGAGCGTCTACAACCATTGAGATAGCTGAGGTTCTCATGACTATGCTATTGGAGATATCTAATGTTTGGCTTTCTTGATGGCCCTATAGGAATTTATTCAGACTATGACTCTAAGATGCAAAGTGTGACAAAAAGTTTCCAGATCAGTACCACATCTGTTTGCACTCCAGGCTTCAAACAATGTTTATGGTGTCAATATTGTGTATAATTTTAAAGAGGCAGAAACTATGGCTGGGCTTACTGGAGATCCTTATAATGAATGCTTTCATTTTCATTTAGAATGCTTCCACTAAAATACTGAAACCACCTCACGCTTTGTTTTCTGTTGTGGACAGCAAAGCAAAGTCAGATGTACTATAGATAATCCTTCCTGAGGAACATTCCACACTGAGGCGCCTATTCAAGGAACTTAGTGACCGGCTCATATTGATTTCCTCTGTAAATGAAAGTGTTCAGTGTGAGGATGGATCAATAGCAGAACTCTTTCCGCTGCCTGTCTTTGTGTTGTTTAAAAATGCTTGAAACTGCTTAGTTAGAATTGATCTCTTTCTACTCTGTATTAATACGTATATGTGTTTTGTAAAATCATAGACTTCAAATAAGAATGCTAGTTACAGAGTAAATAAGACTTTTTTTTAACTCTTCCAAAGACCTCAAAGATTAATATGTTTCCTTAGTAGGATTGTAGTGGGAAGGACTTAAGTGTGCATGTGTGTGTGTGTGTGTGTGTGTGTGTGTGTGTGTGTGTGTGTTCATGCATATATACGTTGTCTGTGAGCAAGTGTGAAGCATGTGTGTGCAGCTGTGTATATGTGTGCATATTGGCATGTATATGTTTATGTGTGTGCTTATATGTGTGTACAGGCATGTATATGAATATGAGTGTATATGTGCACCAATTAATTTTTAATGTTCAGTAGAAAGGACACTTCCAATAATCCTTTCTTAGACTCATTTTGTCTAATTTCTGACTTTAGAAAAATCTTTCTCTACAATACATGTGGACTGAAAATATAAATTATCTTTTATTCTGAGCCTTTCTGATGATCTTAGGCCTGAACAGAGAGGCTGAAGATTTTCATGTGACTTCCTGCTCACACGGTCCTGTCAGGCACCACTTTATCAACAGTTTGAAGCGAGAGCCACAATTGCTGAAAACCCCATGACTCAGATCTGTGCAGTTGACAAGCCCTGAGCAGGACTGTACAAGGTCCCTGCATTTATTTTTGTCTTATAAACTTTTTTTATTTCTTAGGTGATACCTTCCTAGATTATGAGACACAGCAAACTTTCCATCCTGCTGTGTGTAATGTATAATGAGCTACTATTATCTAATATTTGAAAGCATATTTTCTGGCTATATGCAGAGCCTGTACTTCATTATTCAACATCTTAGGCAACAGACAAAAACCTGCCTGGATAAATTTGCACTGACCTAGTAGAGTGAGAACCTGCCTAAGGTCATATACACACAGGATGTAGGCCTACCTTGTCATCATTTTCATAAAAAAAAAAATCTTTGTATAAAAGGAGTGGCTTCTCAAGACCGTTATTTTAAAGGAAAATGGTGTGGGAATTCTTGATTCTCAGCTATTGAGAAGCATCAACAGGACTCCCATTGGGAGCAACTTTTTCCTTTGTTTCTCTCTCATTTTGGACAAAAATGTGAGGCCCACTGAAAAATAGGATGTGGCATTGTAATGCAGTTGTTTGAGTATAAAGTGGAACCCAAAAGAAAGAGATCTAATTAGACAATCGAAATATAAAGAATCTGTGTGAAGAATCGCACAACAAAGGAATATTCTCCAAGGGAGAGGGAATGGGACCAAGCCTCTCTGAATGCGGTTTTGCCAAGTGATTTTTGATGAGCACTCTGCCTACCTTGATGTCTTCCTCATGGAAAGGGGCCTCCTGGACCATGGAATCATATATACCTTCAGAGAGAATTGACATTGTATGGATGGTAATGTGAACTTCGGGTCCATCTCTCTCTTCTATAACTACATTATAAAGGTTTGTGTCCAGGAGATACAGAACTGCAGAGAGATAAAAGAGCCCCTGTCTGAGTAGCCTGGAACTCTCTATGCATGCCAATTTGGCATTGAACCTATGATCTTTCTCCCTCTGCTTCTCCTGCGCTGGGATTACAGGTATGTGTTCCCACACCTTGCAGGTTGTCGTTCATTCACAGCTGCAGCAATCGACAGATGAGTTGCAATGTCACTTAACTGACAAAATTCATAGAACAGCTTTACTGGTGTTTCTCTGGAAGATGCTGAGACCAGGAAACACTGCTTTGATTCAGACATGTATTTCACTAAAACACCACATGATAACCAGTGAAGCACACAGCAGCAGCATGTCAATCAGCGTGCAGGGCTACGATATCTAGCTGCCCCTGCCAGGTGTGAAAAATCAGCTAATCCTGACAGATGCTCCTAGATCAATAAAGTACAAACAGTGTTCAGCAACAAAGCTTCAGGCTATTCCAAATGAACACAAGCAAGCACAAAACACACACACACACACACACACACACACACACACACACACACACACACACACAGAGAGAGAGAGAGAGAGAGAGAGAGAGAGAGAGAGAGAGAGAGAGAGAGGAAAACTCAGGATCATAGGTCTAAAAGTCTCTATGCTTTCAATATTATTTCAGTTTATTCACAATTAAGTAAAGCTGAATTATAGCTACAAGCTCATGGTTATTTGGTTTCACTGATTCGTTTTTCTCCAATATTCTAATTAGCCAAACTGTAGGTTGGAAGGTGGGGAAAAAAGCCACTTTGTTCTTTTCAGAAGCTTTCTAAAAATGGGGGGGACACACAAAGTAATGCTACAGGTGGTGTGACAGGATCCAGTGGTTCAGGAAGAATGTGGGAAGATTTCTCAGTAGTTCCTAGAACATTGGATTCCCGGTGTCTTTCCTATCCATGGTGATTGACCCCTGGACTTTCTCAACTAGTGTCGCTTCATCCACTGATATGAATTCCAATTCAAGAGTGTCACAGAAGAGGAGACAAAATGTTTCCCCTCTGGGCTTTTTCATTTAGTGTTACTTTATTTTTTGATGTGTCTTTCTATAACTTCAGAACCACACAAAAGGAATCAGCACCTATTTATTCTAGCTGTTTTGAACATAGCTAGATAGAATTGGAAATTTTTAAATAGAAAATACTCTTTTTAATAGATACTCTTTCCATGTACTTGTAACTCCTACTGATTCCCACCATTCATATAGAGGCAGAACTCTTAGCTCACAATAACATGGTGATGGGGATGAAAAGGAATTGCAGGTTTGAACTGATTTTATTCGATAGTTTTTGGAGTTGTCAATGAAGATTCCTACTTTCTTTCTGGCCTCAATAATAAACAATCCTCCCATTTGTGTTATCTTGACAGGTTTCTAGTGCATGAATGAAATAATGAAGGATGTGTTCGGAAGCCACTCAGTCATAAACTTCTAGGATGTGAGGACAAACAGATCTATCCTTTGCTGGGAACCTCACAAAAGCCTACATCCCACACCCTATTATGCTTCAACCACAGAAGAGTAGATGTAGCCTGAAACCGTTTTCTCTTCACACTTTTGCTCATAGTTGCTAGTGAAGCATCAGGGAGAAGCCAGAGGCTTAGATGTGTCCAGTAGAAACCGAAATGCAGTCTCACATATACTTCAGAATACATGAGGCCTTAATTAGTAATTTTCTTTTTACAGTCATTTGATTTTATGTTATGATAGTTCTTTCACATGTGAGGAAAGACAGCAGCATCTATATATTTACCTGTGTATCATCTATGAGTACATCTATCTATCTATCTATCTATCTATCTATCTATCTATCTATCTATCTGACTGTCTATCTATCTATCTATCTATCTATCTATCTATCTATCTATCTATCTATCTATCTATCATCTTTCTATTAAAAGTAATCTCTCTCATCTATCTACCTTGTATTTATGCATGCATGTATGTATGTATTTATGCATATAATCCTCTCATTCTTTCATTATATATCTATGTAATCTATCTACCTATCTTTCATATATGAAAGTCTATCTCTATCATCTACCTACCTATGTATCATCTATCTATCAATCTGTTGTCTATCTGTATTTATTTTTGTAAGACTATCATGCTCTATCATCTATCAATCATCTACATCTATCATCTCTATCTATCTATCATCTATCTAGTATCTATTACTATCACTGTAACTATCATCTACATATCTTTCATCATCTATTACTATCACTCTATCATCTAGCTATAAATCAAAGTTGGGTGATCCTATCTTTTCAACCTCAAAGTGAATTTGGAAGGTTCAACAACTGAGTTGTATTATCTGCCAGTGAAATAGAAAGATAAATAAATGGTCAGAATTCCCAGCAATAATTAATAATTATTGTCACTGTCTATTTTAAGACTAGGTCACTACTAGATGAGTGGAAAATTGGAGAGTAGAAGGCATCTTCTCGTTCCAGCTTCAATCACCTCACTGGGGATTGTGACGCAGGGGATTGAGATTTCAGCTGCATCAGCACTTGCTCATGCTGTGAGTGTTGATGAATCAGTCATCCTCACTACTCCACAGATCCTCCTTTGCAAAGTTGGTGACTTTAAGGAACATGATGCTGCAGACACAGACACAGGAGACATAACAAAGAGGGTGCTTTATTGTCATTTGTAGCAATGACGTCAAAGAGAAGAAAATACCAGCTGAGGTAGTGTGCTGCAGTATTTACACTTCATAGACACTTCTTTGTGAATTTATGTAGATATTTAATGGTCTTTCACCCTTTTATGCCTTTAAGCTTTGTATTTCAGAAGGCTCAAGTGAATGCTGGATATAATATTCCACTTCTGCCTATGAAGAAAAAAAGGCACAACAAAGCCATTAGAAAGAAGAGATGTACTGTATCTTGCAGTTTGCAGAATTCTGAAATTTAGGCTAAATTATCTCAGATTTCTTTTCTTGTATTCAGCCAAGATTTCATAGAAATCTTTGTTCTACTTTGCTTTTCTTTTTGTGAGATTAATTATGAGCTTAATTCTTTGTGGATGTTCTTTGTGTGTTTGTCTTCAATTTCTTGTATTTTCCTACTAATCTCAAGTTAATATAATGTTGATTTTTCTGGTCATGTTTTCTTTTAAATTAGATACATTTTTAAAACCAAATGATGCATTAGTTTTTAATGGAAAGACATTGAATGAAGTGAATTATTAACATAGACCATATAGAAAACTTAGAATAACAATATCATATTGACAGTAATGTGTATAAAGGTAAACTCTGGTGCCAAATTTCCCAACTTAAACTTTTAACTTAAAATACAGTGATTATGCTTAAAGCATTGAGAAGTTTCTTCTTCCCTATGAATGGACTTACTCTATTTCTAGGTTTCTATGTATCAAACATTGTTCTCTGTGACAGGTAAAAATAAAACCATAGAAAACAAAAACCAGAGCTTTTACCCTCAAGGAAGTTCCAATATAAGCAACAGAACTGAGAACTTAAGCAACAGCCACAGCATGTTCAGGTGGTAAGGCAGTCCACACTCACAGCACTAGAGCTAATGATGCCAGAGGATGCACAGGCTCCCCCAGGATCTCTACTTCTCCAAAGTGAAACTTTCCTACAGCACCTGCTACTACCCTTGCATGTCTCCTTTCCATCATTGGACTGCCAGATCCTCCTTCCTTCTGAGCATCACCCTCTGGTTTGTTTACAACATCTCCCCCATCATTCCTAGGAAGGACATGCTGTGTTACTTAAAAGGCCTGAAGCCAGAGGGTTCTCAGAATCAATGTTCTACTCCAATCCCCTTGATCGGCACCCTCAGATTGTTCTCCATACTCTGGCTGGTACCATCCCTGACAGTATAACAGATGCTTTAAGTGCAATAGCTATAGTAACTACCTTTCCTGATGGGCTTCGTATTTGCCTGTGTGAACTGATCCTTCAACCTAGCTTTATGTCTAGAAGTCATTGCATGTGAGGCATTCATAGAAGATCATGAGTCCACACCATCATTAGGAGGGAGGACAGTCGTGCTCTAAAAGAAGGGTCCTTCTGTAACCATAGAACTAGAAGAGTATAAGTCATACTTCCTCAGAAATGCTTCTTCACTACAGGATTTCAGTAGTAATTTCTCAATATTTTTGTATGAACATCAAGGAATATTATTTTGATATTAATTTCTATTTACCATATTAAATGACTTTCAGACGTTCAGAAGTGTTATTAGGATAATTTATATTTTTGTGATTTGCCATTTGAAAATGAGACAAAATGAGAAGTGAATTGAGCTTACTGCTGACAAGAAAATGAACTGTGTGTTGGCATTTCAAAGGAAATTGAAATTATTTTAGCAAACCTAATAATCTCCAGTATAAATTAAATTGTAAACTGCATTGTGGGATGTGGAACTGCTTTAGAACTTTTCACTTGTAAAACAACATAAACTCTTATGTTTCCTATTTTATATCAGTTTTCGAAAGCCAAACCTTTACTTTGCAGGCTCTCAGTAAGAGCAGAAAAAAAAAAACATACTTTGTAAAAACAAAACACTACAAATAACACATTCCAGCTATAGGTTATTTTACAGGATTTTATTTGTTCTTTAAATAGATTTGAATTGTAAAGTATGCTTTAATACTTGTAATTCAGGCTAGCTTGTGACATGATTCTATACTCTAAATGGTACACATAGTTCTTGATGATTCTGACCAAGGAGTTTGGAAATGGTTGTGAAGCCACTGACCTCACTCACAGCTCACTTTTAAGAACTGACATGAAAGCCTACCAAGCTTAATGGCCTGGAAGCAGAAAGTATGTCTAATGGATTTTTTAAATTGCTCCTAGGTGCAGAAATAATACAGTGTTCTCCGAGACAGTGACCTTCTGAAGTAAAGTGGGCCAGATATTCCATAACCATCTACTAACAATAAAAGATGCAGGAGCTAAATAACTCAACCCATTTCCAGGTGCAAGAGAAGTACAGACAGATGGAATCTCATTAGGAAGAAGGCATGACATTTAAAAAAATAATCTTTTCATTATTTTTGAATTGCCAGACTACATATGTTCACATGCCCATAATACAACTGCCATCTCAAGAGAAAAAACATCAAAAGTGATGCATTTCCTTGTAACTACCACCCCTAGAATGAGTACTTTTATTTGTAGCTTTGGAAATATATATGTATGCATATATATTTAGAGAGAGAGAGTGTGTGTTCAGGTAAGTAGAGGTAACTTGTAAATGCCAGAAGAGGATGATGGATTTACTGGAGCTAGAGTTGTAGGCACCTGTTAGTGTTCAGAAATGAGGTTGTGTCCTCTGTAAGAGCAGAAGTGCTCTAAAGTGCTGAGCCATCTCCTTAGCCCTTTAGTGCACATCATGGCTTGGGGTTTACCTCCCTTACCATCATTCCCTATAATATTAATATCAGCTTGTTATGGATCCCTTCTCCTGTGAGTTCTTTCTTTGCTTTTTTCACCCAAGGTCCTTTCTAGTTCTTGGGCTCTATAGGTACTTCCAATTAAACACACCAATCTGAAGGGCCAATGCTGAGAACCACATATGAGTGAGAACATTTATTTTGCTAGATCTGGCATACCTCACTAAGTATAATGTTTTTCATCCCCATCTATTTATCCTTAGGTTTTTATAATTGTTCATCTTTCCAGCTGAATAAGATTCCATGATATCACTTTTTCATTATCCATTTTCAGTTGATTAGGATCTAGGCTGTTTTTATGTCCTAGCTGATAGATTTTTCTGCCCCCTGATAATAAGTTTCTCTGCCAACAAAGTAAACCAGATTAAGCCAAATTAAAAAAGCATAACAGGTGTATTGAGCAAAAAACTCTCAAGTGGGTTATCTAGTCCCTGAGATTGAGGCCAAAGAAGTTGCACCTCCAGACTAAAGCAGGGAGATTTTAAAGGTTGTAGGTGAGGAGTGATGATGTGTTCAATACAACCTGGGTTTGTGCCTAAGTATGGCCAAAAGTTGAGCACTTAGGTAGGAACTTGAGCAGCTGGTAACTTCATGGAGGAAACTGTAGTAGCCAACAAGAATATGGAACTGGGCTTTTTGGCACCCTTCCTCTGTTTGGAGACTCTCTGAGAATAGGGGTTCGGGAGAAAGAGAGCAATGGGGTTTTTGGGATTATGTAGGGGCAAGATGGAGGCTCCTACTCAACATCCCAACCTTTTTTGGTGTATGGGCACAGTTACTGTTGGCATGGGATGACATGGGAATGGAGAGTTAGGAGTCAGTGAGCTCATGCTCAGCATGAGTTATGGGTGAAGAAGCATTCAGTTAACTACCACCCTGGAGACTTCAAAAATCTGTTCCTAGGGAAAATAGAGAAGGCAAGTGGTTAGAAGAAAAACTAGATAAATGAGAACGACTGGTCCTATAATAGGGTCCAGCCAGGCAAAAAGGGAGGACTGCCATCAGAATAAGGGAGAGGAAGTGGGTTATTTATGCTATCTGAAGTCCTCCAAGTTTCTGGAGTGACTTGACCTGGGTTTCCACCAGGCCAGATTCATCAATGTAGTAGTAGCACTCTTTCCCCAAGAACATGCAGGTGTCTGTAAAACAACTGAAACAGATTTACATCTTGGTGTCATAGCAAAGGCTATAGCTTTGCGTTAAAAGGAATGGACACTTTGAGGAAAAAATACAGCCCAGAAGACAAAACTGACAAAGGTGAATGAGAAAGACACAAGAGCAGATAGGCTTGACTATTCCAGCCCCTCATTGGGGCTTTCTGGAAAGCCAGAGGGTATAGGGTCCCAGTTGCTGGGCAGTGCCCTCTTAATCTCAGAGAGGTGGTACCTGTGGTGATATATTGTGTACCCTAGTTAACTTGCCTGAGGATCAGAGGACAGAGCCACCCACTAGATTAGACATAGAACCATGCAGTGGTGGCACACACCTTTAATCCCAGTGCATGAGATCTCATGCATTTGCTTGTGAAGCACACTCGCCTTTAATCCCAGGAAGCAATATGGCAGGGCAGAAAAATGTATATAAGGCATGAAGAAACAGGAACTCATTCTCTCCCTCTAGGCTGAGGATTTCATAGAGGTAAGAACTAGTGGCTGGCTGTTCTGCTTCTCTGATCCTCAGGGAAGTTTATTACAGTACACAATATATCACCATAGGTACCAACCAGCACTGATGTCCCAGGATTTTGGCAGCTGAATGGATGGTGAGGATTACAGTGTATGGTCCTCTCCACTGGGGCTCAAGAGAGTTAGGAGATAACTGCTTGAGGAGTACCCAGTCTCCCAGAGAGAGTATGGTGAGCTTGGGAGCAGTTGGGGGCCATTGTCATAGAGGCAGGGAGATAGCTGTCAGCATGTGAACAGATAAGGGACCATAAGAGGAAGAGGTATGGTAGGTAACTGGTAAGTGGAGGGTTCTGGGCCAGGAAGTGGTGGTTGAGGAGGAACAGCCTTCTGTGCAGAAGTTCAAAGTGGCTTAAGCCTGTAGGAGAGTGTGGGGTGGCCTGGATGTGGGTAAGGACAATGAGAAGGAAGGAGGGCCAAGATAACCTGAGTTCAATCCAGGGTTTGGTGAATGTTGTTTGATAAACCTGTTGGCCCTCTCAATGTTTCCTCAAGGATTGCAGTTGGTAGGGGAATGTGGAGTTTCCAGGAGATGTTGAGGGCTTCAGACAAGAGCTCAATGACCCTGGAAGGGAAAGTTGGGCCCTTGTACATTTTAATGGTCTGTGGCATGCTAAACTGAAGAATGATGTGTTCAAGGAGGGTGTGGGCCACCACATCTACTGTTTTTCTGGAGGTGGGGAACACCTTCATCCATCCAGTAAAGGTGTCGATAAGAGTTAGGAGACAGTGGAGCTTTTTATGAGTGGGCATGTGGGTGAAGTCAGTCTTCTAGTCCTCATCCAATTGGTGTCCTTGAAACTGGTGCAAGAGCTGGCATATCTGGAGAGTCCCCTGCAGTTTGGCCTTAGTGTACATCTGGCAGGAGGAGTGGACCTGTAAATTATGGCCTTGAAGATGTGTGGGATCAAAGAGGGGCTCTAAGATGTGAAACAAAGCCTTGCAACCTCTAGTCAAGGTGATTAAGTTTTTTTGTGAGGAGGTCCTGGGAGGCAGATGGATTGCTTCAACTATTTTAGTGAAGATGACCACAAATAAGCTACCTGGTTGTTTACTGATCTGTCTGTGAGAGAGAGCTTCCATCCACAAAGAGGGTGAGTTGGCAGTCTCTAAGGGATTGGTCTAGGAGACCAGACTGGGCTGAGTGTAAGGCCTCCACAGCCTCTGGGCAGGAGTTAGAGGGAATATCAGAGGAGGAAGGGACAGGAAAGAGGTTTGCAGGGTTTAGGGCAGGGTTGGAGGCCAAGGAAATTTATGAGTTTTCTAGAAAGAGTAAATGAAAAACCTGGACCCATAAGGACCCAGGGAGGGAAAGAAAAGAATGACTCAGAAAGTCTGAGAGGTGATTGGTGGAATGTACCATGATTGGCTAAAACAGGGTTCCTTAGATCCTAGGCTGAGTTGAACACTCAAATATACAACAGCAGGAGACCATATCTGAGCCTTAGATGGGGAAATGTGTTATCCCAGGGACAAGAGAGATACAGGCTGATATGAGTGCCCAACAGTTTGGACTAGGACCCCTGTGGACACTCAAACATTTTCATCTGTAAAGAAGTGGTAGAGGTAGGTAGTCTGGAAAATCCAGGGTAGCGGCCATTATGAGGGTGTCCCACAGTAAAGAGAAGTGATGGCAGATGGTGGCAGAGGTCTCTTTGGCTTCCTGAGACAGGGGTTTAGCAGTGATGGCAAAGTTAGGGATTCAGTGGTGGAAGAATCTCATCGGGCCCAAAAATAAGAGAATCTGGTCTGCTGTGATTAGGGACTGTAAGTCCCATAGGGTTCCTTAGATCCTAGGCTGAGTTGAACACTCAAATATACAACAGCAGGAGACCATATCTGAGCCTTAGATGGGGAAATGTGTTATCCCAGGGAGCCATCTTAGTTTAGGAGCAAAGAGATAGCCTGTTTGGACAGAGGCAGGGAGGCACCACAAAGTAATATGTCATCTACATACTCAAAAAATGTGTTAGAACTGGAGTCAAAAGTGGGAAGATCCCAGGCCAAGGCTTGGCCAAAAAAATGGGGACTATCTCAAAAGCCCTGGGGGAGAATTGTCCATGTGCATTGTCTGGAGGAGAAAAAAAAATGTAAGTCAGAGTATAGAAGAACAGTTTAAAAAAAAAAAAAAAAGGAATATTTCAGGTCCAGGACAGTGAAGTGGAAAGTTGTAGGAAGATTGTTAGAGAGATGAGTGAAGAGATGGTGACTGTGAATTGAGTTGGGATAACTGCCTCATTAATGAGGTAAAGGTCCTGAACTAAGCCATAAGCACTGGAAGGGAGAATGGGAATGTTACAAGGTGAGTCAATAGGAATTAAGAGTCCCTGAGATAGGAGGTGGGTAATAATGGGCCTGAGGCCACGACAATAGGTTTCAGAAACAGGAAACTGGGGTCTTAAAGGGGAGGAGGAGGTGACCTTAAGGTGAAGTAGGACTGGGTGGTGGTGGGCAGCGATCACCTGGAGATATCCCATACTTGGTGGTTGACTGGATCTGGGAGGATAGGGACAGAGCAGTCTGGGGTAGGTATGGAGGCCCACAAAGGTTTCCTAATGAAATCTGAGCTTAGTTTACCCAGCAGAGCTGCATTAGAGGATTGCTTGATCATGTGCATGGTTACTAGGTAATAGGAAGGGTCTAAACTTGGCTGAGCTAGGGGGAGGTCTTTTGCTCCACCCCTTGGTATTTCTATAAATAGCCCTTTAGAAGAGACAGGAGGGGCCAGTGGATAGTGATCCAGGCCCTCCCGAGGCTATTGTGTTTCTATCTGTTTCTCTCCCTTCTGTCCTTCTATCTAACATCTCTTGTCCCTCACTCCTCAAGAGTACCCTGTTATAAAATGTGGGAGCCAGTCTCCCACCTGGGCTCCCACAAATGGCACCAGGAACAGGAGTGTTAGGGGCTGTCATGGGTGTAATGGGGCATGCCTGATAATGAATTAAAAATAAAGGCGACAGTATTTTACTCTCAGGACTGAAAGTAAGGTGGCTGATGCCGAGGTTAAAAGTGAGGCTACAGCGAGTATCTCTCTCTATCTGGGTTTCTTTTTTTTTTTTTCTCTCTTAATTTCTATCTACAAAAATTAAGGGAAAATGTAAGATAGAATATATGAATATAGTGTAAGAAGAAATTTAGAATAAGAGTAGAACTAGGAATATTGGGTAAAAAGAAACTTAGGGTAAGGTAGAATAAGATAAACAACAAGACAGAGGAGTTATGTCCTTGATTTTCCAGCTATGGGACTATAAACACAATCTGGGAAGAATCAGAGTCATGAAAAAATACTATAAAAGAAAATGGGCAGAAAAAGATTCCCATGGAAGCTTTTGGCCTGTGAACAGCTTAGATTTAAGCCAAGCAGCAATGAAAGAAATTTCCCTGAGACAAATGTGGATGAAATAAAATTCTTCACTCTGCTGGCATCTCCACTGTATGAAAACATTTTATATTAAATAAATTAGTTTCCTCTTGACCATGAAGCCAAAGTTGAGGGAACAGAAGTCTTGAGAAAAACCTACCAAACAAGACCTGGGCCATCAAGCTCTGTCTACAGAAGGAGGGATGAGAGTGTGCAACCCAAAAACCTTGGATATAAGGTAACTCAAATGACATGTCCACATGCAAGCAGAAAATCTCAAAATCATGAAGGATGCTAAAATCAAGAGTAAAAGTGCACACTGGTGGCCATTTTGAGTAATTACCTAGAATGTACTGAGGCCAGGCCACAGAACAAAAGAAAACCAGGTATTTTGGGCATATGGTGTGAGATGACTCTAATTTGGATAAATTTAACAGCATACACCCTAGAGGTGACTGAGGATCAGGTTTAGACTCAACATTGCCCGTTTCCTAGGTTTTGCCGGAGACCAAAGTTTAGGGCTAGATGTTCCACATGATGGCCTAGGGTGGAGCAATAGGGGTGAAATAACCTTCTGGCAAGGATGACTCTGAACACAAAGCCTCCTTAGAACAGAGACTGTCTCTGCTCTGGAAGGGAATAGGTTTGCCCTGTCAATACCGTGGCTTGACAGGGGATCTCGGGATCCTGAACTCAGAATAGATACCTGGTATCTCTTTAGGAGGTGGCTGGGAAACAGACTTATCTTGTGTCAAAAGCCAATCACATCTGTTGGAAAGAAAAAGGAAGAAGAGCAGTACCCCAGATGGCTGGAAAACTAGGACCATCGGGCTGGGGCCTCAACTCCTCCTGGTTTCAGCACCAAGATAATATGTTTTCTGCCAGTCCCGTCCAGATAATAAGTTTCTCTGTTAATGCAGTGAGCCAGATCAAGCTGAACTGAAAACAACAAGCAACTCCCAGGCTGGCTCTCCTGTCCCAGAGATTGAGGCCAAAGAAGTCTCACACTAGAACTAAAGCAAGGAGATTTTATAAGTTGTAGGTAAGGGGTGATGACATGCCCACCACAATCTGGGTTTGTGTGTGCCTAAGTCAAGTCCAAAGCTGAACACTTATGGAGGGACTACAGCGGCTGGCAATTTCAGGGGAGGAAGCTGCAGTAGTTGCTAAGAAGGCAGAACTGGGCTTTTTGGCATCTTTCCTCTGTTCAGAGACTCTCTGAGCAGGCATAGTTGTTGTGTGTGTGGGGGGGCTTTTGAGTCTTACAGGGTGAGAAGGAGGCTCCAACTGACAGTAGCTATTGTGAATAGAGTAGCTATGAACATCAAAGATAATACGTATCTATGGTTGGAAATAGACTCCCTGAGTATATCCAGCAGTGCCACAATTGGGTCATATGATAGATCTATGTCTAATTTTCTGAGAAACTGACACACTGATTTTGGCTAGCAATACCAAGATGCACTCCTCCCAACTATATATGAAGAATATCCATTCTTCACATCTTTGACACCATTTCTTTTCCTTTGTTTGCATAATCTTGACACCACACATATTGTTATAGGATGTATATAAATCAAGTCATTACTTATTAGAAAGCTCCTCACTGCTGGCTAGCTTCCATAGTTTTGGAAGGTGCCATGTAGGCTGCTGGGAGGAAAAGTCATCAAAGTCTTGCATAAGCTGTGAACCTGTGAAGTGCAATAATTAACTGTGCTATGAGTCTGGTCAGTGTCATTCTGATTAGATCTAAGGCCTGTTATATATGTAGAAAGACATGATAAGTACTATACATCTGGCCAAAAATTAGACATCATCATTACACACTTCAAAGGCTCAGGGATCATTGCTGAGGAAGGGTGAAAGAGACAGAAGGCAGAAAGACCAGAGAAAAACTGTCTTCTGGGACTGTCAGGACTATTCCACTCGTGAACTCACTGCAAATGTGGTTGTCTGCATAAGACCTATATAAGACACATCCAGTCAGCGTTCTAGCATAGGAGGATGGTGTTCAAGAGCTTCCAATCATAACTGAGGCGCTAGGGACATTTAATGGTTTCTGGGGGTGGGGAAGTAGCAGTTTTCTCTAAGGGTGTGGCCCCTGATATGTCAGCCCTGCTCCAATGAAAAGTCTCACACACACAGGGATGTAAGGGCAGAATAAATTCGATGCTATGTGTTATTTAATAAAAAGAGAAGACATGAAGTTGAGGGTTAGGGCTAGATCTGGGAGGAGGTATTGGGAGAAGTGGGGGGGTCAATATGATTAAAGACATATTATATGAAACTCTCCAAGAATTAACAGAAATATTTAAAAACTAAAAATAAATGAAAAGGTAAATATTTTGCCTTATTTAAATAATAATCTTAAGATGGATAATATATATACATGAAAAAAATCAATGAGAAATAAATAGGCATAATTTGTGTTAAAAATAAAACATTGAAGTTACTCGAAGGCTTAAATATATAACAAACCAAAAGACTGAGATTCTTCTACCACAGAAAAGAGTAAATTTTACCATTGTTATTTTTGTAAGATAAGAGTCAGATCATTATCCTGATGTTGGTATTTAAGGAAAATTTCCATACATTGTCTGAAATAGCAGTGATAATTCACAGTGACTGCAAAGCATACTTACATACATGATGCAAATTTTTTTGAGTCATAGTTAATCTGCTTTAATTAAAGCAAGTTCATAATAAGCTGAAAAACATCTTCACTAGCTTAGTTCTCTGAGGGTCAGAGTGTTTGCAGAACACATCATCCTCCCAGAATATTATCACACCCTCAAACACCCTGCCAACATGCCATGAGCCCAGAGCCACAGAACACTGGAAGGTTCTTCAGATAAAATATTATTATGTCTCAAACACTTTTTATAAATTTATGAACACGGTGAAGTGCTTGGCAAAATTTTCATGAAGGAAGAAAGGGAGAGGAGGAGGGAGTAGAAAAGACAAAAAAAGGAGAAGACGGAAGGGTTATGAGAATTTTACCATCCATTGAACTGACTTTCATACAGAAGTTACGTAATCTCAACTCTTGAGAAATGAGCTGAATAAACTCTGATATAAGAGTTTAGACTGTTCAGGACAGGGTCCAAAGGGCTTCAGATTACAAGCTATATCCTACACTTACTCACATTCTCAAGCCTTTCTCAGTGATTTCAGAAGGTGCTTCTACTTTGATACAATGAGAAGTAGCTTAAAAGCTAATAACAAATATTGACTGCATTTGATAATTAAAAAAAAAATCTACGTCCTAATCGACCCATAAAACACAAATAGTATCAGTGAATTACTCCCAAGATCATGGTAACATGAACAGTACAATGAGGTCTCTAGCATGATAAACAGTCAATGTAAAATGCTCATTAGTATTATTCAATGGTAGGATTGAACATAGGGCAGTACCCACACTACAGAGATATGCCCTCAATCCCAGGAGCCACGTTTCAAAGAGTGAATTTTATATTCAAGATACGATTTACTTGAAAATATATAAGTCCTCAGGAAAGTTGGGAGTGGAAGTCAAGCATTAGCATTTTCCTCTTCTGTTGGAGGTGAA
The DNA here is from genome assembly GCF_949786415.1 of Peromyscus eremicus. Classification (NCBI taxonomy): domain Eukaryota; kingdom Metazoa; phylum Chordata; class Mammalia; order Rodentia; family Cricetidae; genus Peromyscus; species Peromyscus eremicus. The sequence continues at coordinate 144,871,583 of NC_081416.1, forward strand.
ATTTGATGGATTCTTCAATAACATTTACAGACCTCTCTGAAAGCTGTCAATTCAATGGAAGTTTAATGAAATAGATCAGAATAGCAACCACTGTTTAATTCATATGGCTGGATCTAAGAACCAATCCCCTGCTGGCTGCTAAAGCTGTTAAGGAAAAGGTTGAAGATATGCAGAGAGACAGACTCAGGGATATTTCCCTTTGAGATAGATAACAGTTTCCACTTAAGAGTTTGTGGCTACAAAGTAGGTAGAGGGAAGAAAAGGTCCATCTTGCCAGTGAGGTTGTGGATGCTCGTGTCTGAATGCTAGAATTTTGTAGATGAAAACTTACCTCTGCATTAACTCTGCAACCTCTTTTCCGGAAAGTTTCCCCTTGCTCTGTTCGAAACTGCATTTTGATGAAAAATTGTCACAGTTTAAACAACTAGCAATTTTTCCTATTTGAAATGATTGTGTTGAATATGTAAATCCACCTCCACATGCCTCCAGCTTATCAACAGCAGGAAAACAAAGGAGGTAACCTGCTGGTGCCCAGGAACAGTTCTTTTTCCATCCAGCTTGGATCTGGAAAGAAACGTTTTCCCTTGCTTCTTTATTATGCTAATCTCAGAAGGTATGTGTAGAGTTTCTCTCTTTTGTAGGATATTTTAGAAAATTGAGGCTATAGATTCTACCCACCAGAGAGTTTTTAATGTCATCATTAATATATCTATGTCTTTTTTAAAAAAAATTCAGGCTGTCTTAATTTTGTACTTTTTTTTCTCCTGTGAATGATCATTTTTGCTAGCTGTACTGTTGAGGGCTAAATTCTCTCTCTCTCTCTCTCTCTCTCTCTCTCTCTCTCTCTCTCTCTCTCTCTCTCTGTGTGTGTGTGTGTGCGTGTGTGTCTAACTGACATAAACTCTTCTCAATAGCATCCTGTAGTTATTCTTAGTATTAACAGAATTTTCTCATTTACCACTTTTTAATTTTTGCTCTAGGTAGTTGTGAGTTTCCATCTGACTGCTTTTGTATTAGAGCTCTTTGTGTTTGGAAACCTCATCTAAGACTCCTCAGTCACATGAAGATGACTGTGCAATGTCAACACAGACTATTTTTGTTAATCACACTATTTATTTATGAAAATTATCATTCTAAAAAAATTAATGCATATTTATTATGGTGGATGGAGAGTATGTCTACAAGTTGGCTTTTACTGAGAGTAATATCATTTTTCTAAGGCAGAAATCATATCTTATACTTTTGCATCACAGTGCTCTATTGTCTCAGCTGCAGAACCCAAAATGTTGTTGATGAACTTTTAACTACATTTCTTGCCAAAATTGATTCTACAGCTAAACATAGATACTGATGGATGGACAACAGTAACACTACTTAGAGTTACAGATTCTACCCCAGAATAGATTGTAGCTATAACCATGGACACAGCTTATGAGCTTCCTGCTTCTCAGGACACCCAGTGGCATCTTGTCCTAGGTGGATCATATTAGACTTTGGGGCCTCTTTTGAACACATACAGTAAACTAGGAGATTTGTTTGTAGCTCAAGAACCATGGAGACACCAGATTCATGGTTATTGTCTGTATTCACTCCATCCCAGAATAGATCATCTATAGATAAGTGGGGGGGTACAGTAGGCTGAGCTGGATAGTCAGGACAGATGAGGAAATCTGAGTGGAATTCTCTATGACATCTTGGCTAAAATTACATCATGACCTGAGTAAAAAAACTACAGTGAAAGTTGTATGTATGAACATTGGGGATATCAGTAAGGATTTGGAGACTAAAACAAAACTTTATAAACTATTGTAATACAATTACATTTCACCAAAGTACATTGGAAGAATGATTGGATAATTTTCTAAACTTTGTGTAAACTTATGAAATTACTAATCCATTGTTGAACAACTAGTGAGTATAGAGTGAAGAGAATGTAAGGAAAAGATACACAGATGCTTTTATGCCATTAATAATAATGAAGGGTGTGCATTACTTCCACTTAGTCATGCTCATATTTTTCAACTTTTCCAAAATTGCAACACAGTGAGCTTTCTTCTTTTAATGTCTGCAAAAACAGTGAAATATCTACATTTAGATTTTATTCTGTTTCATTTACAAAGGACACCTATGTGGTTTGTGAAGCTGCAGGTGCCACATCTTTTCACATCCAGACAGACCAGTGCATCCAGATGCTTTTTGTTCCTCATGGGCATGTGCCATGTTGCTTTACTACCAGGGTGACTTCACTGTCTTTCCCCTGATGTCTCCTCTTTCTGAATAGAGTCTTCCTACCCAGCTGAGTTTCAAAATTCAGTTTAAAGGTCTTCTGTGGATGCACCACTCTAATCTGGGTCATCTCCCTGTGAGTTTTTACACATTCTGGTGTCTTCCTTTATTAAAGAAGTCACACCCTATGTCCTCCTCTTCACTTATCCATTTCCTTCAGTGGCTTCCTAAGCTCCTGATAATAAAAACCCTGTAGTGTTTTGAATGAGAATTTTTCCATTAGTTCAGATATTTGAACAATTCAGTTTTTAGTGTTCTTTGGGAAGTTTTATGTAGTTCCGATTAGATGGTCAAAGTTATGGCACTGTGGACAGAGCTTAAGAGATGAAAGATCTATGCCAGTCCCAGATTGCTCTCTCTACCTTTGAAGAAGCAAGTTCTCAGCTTCTCATTCTGCCATCGTTCCTGATGCTTGCTGCCATTCCTCTCCACCAGGATGGACTCTTATCCTTTTGGAGCCTTAAGTCAAGAGAAAACTCTCTTCCATAAGTCACCTTTTGTCACACCAGAAGAAAAGGAGCTAATACAGATCCTGAATCTTGTTGTCCCTTTACTGTCATATTTGACAGAAGCAGTAACTTTGAGATTTTGTTAACATGATTGAGGTCACATGGAGCATTTCTTTGCTCAACCACATATTTCATTTCATGTTTCTCTAACATGGAAAATCATGGATATTCATTAGGTACCAGGCTTTGTGATGGAGACAGGGCAAGATGAGGCTGCAGATGCAGAGTATTTCTAGTTATACATGAATTTTGTCACACACTTGCTCTAGTCTAGATAAAGAAGTTCGACGGGCGGCAGTGGTGCACACCTTTAATCCCAGGACTTCGGAGGCAGAGCCAGGTGAGTCTCTGTGAGTTTGAGGCCAGCCTGGTCTACAGAGCGAGATCTAGGACAGACACCAAGACTACGCGGAGAAACTGCCAACAATAAAATTATCACGAGAGTATCTACTTTTTAATCGATGAAAAAAACACATAAGATAATGAGGAATAAATTTTAATATCCAGAAACTGGCAAATAAGAGTTTGAATTTAATCACTTGGTGCCAATTGTGGGCGTTTGCCAGCAACTCCAATACAATATCTGTGAGCAAGTTTCACATGTTGGGTGCCTGGAGAGTCTCATGTGTTAAGCATAATCCTGTCCTCTGACAGCTCACTGTAAACAGGGAAATTTGACACTTAATAAGGAAAAGACTATTAGTAACAATAAAAGACTGTCTATATAACAAATAGTTACTTTGAAAAAGGGAGGGCATGTCACTGATTTTTATAATCACAGTACTCATGTTGCTATTTCACATCAAAGTACACTCAAGTTCAAGCTATAACATAGTAATAACCTTAATTTGAGAGAGAAAATATACTGTCAGGAGGTTATAGAGTCAGAAACGTGTAGTGCATGATAAATGAGTCAATAGTGTAAGAAGACATAATTGCTCTTATTGTGCATACACCAAATAAGACAGCAGCAACATTCATGAGGCAGAAGCTGACAAACCACAGAGAGATGCACACATAATCTTATTAGTGTTAGAGACTTGACCAACACTCTAATAGGGAAGACAGGTCACTGATAGAAAAACAGTGATGTCTTAGTTGATCTCAAAAGTGTTGCCAAATGCCTGCATATGGGCAACAGCTGTGGATTACTTCCTCCATCTACAGCAGAATTCTCAGGTGAGTCTGACAATAAGAGACATTACACTGTGTGCCAAGTCACATTTTACTGATTCAAATAAATGAAATCACACAATACCTGCCTTAGCCTCTATGGAAATTAAATTAGAAACCGGTTATAGAAAGACAAGCAGAAAATCTAAAATTGTTGGAAAGTCACCAGCACACTTTATATAACAAATGGGTCAAAACAGAACTTTAGGAGAATGTTAAACATTTTAATGTAACTCTAATGGAGAGAAAACACAAACTGTTTGTCAAGTAAGGCTAAGATAGAGTATTATAGTGTTTAGGTGTAGCTGGAGTTTTCCTGCCTGGCCCACAGTCAGGATATATCTCTTTCACCTGCCAGTCCCACAGCCTCTCAGACCCGACCAAGTAAACACAGAGACTTATGTTGCTTTCAAACTGTATGGCCGTGGCAGGCTTCTTGCTAACTGTTCTTATAGCTTAAATTAATCCATTTCCTTTAATCTATACCTTGCCACATGGCTCGTGGCTTACCGGCATCTTCACAAGCTGTCTCTCATCATGGCAGCTGGCAGTGTCTCTCTGACTCAGCCTTCCACTTCCCAGCTTTATTCTCCTCCTTGCCCCGCCTATACTTCCTGCCTAGCCAACGGCCAATCAGTGTTTTATTGATTAATTAGCAACACATTTGCCATACATCCCACAGCATTTAGGTTACAAAAATACAAAACACATTTATTTCATTGTTGTAGTTTTATTTTTGTCTTCAGTTATCACATAAAATTTCTTCTTTTAATGTTAGTGTTTCTCTAAACATGGTGAGCACTTGACATTGCTCCAGTTTCTAGAAATGACATTAGGAAGAAATTGCCAAGGTGTCTGCCTCAAAGATATTTTAATAATAAAAATAAATAAATAAATTGAATCTTTGGGAAGAAGGATTAATATTTTACTGTGTGAAGTTCCTTGAGAGGAGGAGGAACATGGTTAAAGAATGCAATTTTTTTAAATGATAGTGAAATTCAAGGAAAAGGAGACTCAAATGAAATATTTTAAATATTTATTTTTATTTTAAATTATGTATATGTATGTGTGTGTGTGTGTGTGTGTCCACATAGGCCAGAAGAGGGAATCAGATGAGTTACAAGGTGGTTGTAAACTACCGGAAGTGAGCACTGGAAACCAAGTGGTGTCCTCTAGAAGGGTAGTGCAAGCTCTGAACCATCGAGCCACCTGTACAGCTCCCAAATGATGTTGTAATAGATTGTTCTTAATATGGAAAGGAATTAGAGGGAAGCAGGGACTGCAGAAAAGCAGCCTATCCCAAGTTGTTGCAAATAAAAAATGTTGTGAATGGGGTGGTCAAAACCAGTCTGGACTCAGGTGTTAAAGAAGTGTTCTATAGGAACATAGACTGAACACCTGTTGTTAAATCCCAGGATGCATAAAGGATAAGGTAGTACCAAGATGCATGGTGGTTTCATTTTACAACCTCATTGTGATGGCTGATCTGAAATCACTCAGTAGGCAAGCCTTTGGGCTTGTCTGTGAGGGATTACCTTAACTACGTTAAATTGAAATGGGAAGACCCGTGTCCTGTGAGCAGCACCATTCCATTGACTGAGGTGCCAGACTTAATGAAAATGAAAATCTTAGCTGTGAGCAAGCATTCATGCATTCATTACATCCTGATTGTGGATGTAATGTGACCAGCTGGGTCAAGGTCCTGCTGCCATGGCTTTCCTACTGTATTGGACCTTACCCTCAAACTGTGAGCCAACTAAACCTTTCCTTCCATAACTTGCCTCTCATCAGGGGTGTTGTCACAGCAACAGGAGAAGTAAATAATATACCCACCTTTCCAAGGTGGACAGGAAACTGCTCATGAAAATAAGATATAATATAGATATTAACCAAATGCCTTTCTATGTATTAAATTGTCAACTAGTCAATGAGAATGTATTGAGAGATAAAGTGACTTAGAAGTGGTGTGACTGTCTGGAGGAAAAGGCTGTCTGAGAGTTTTGCTAATTATTTCAATGACCCTAGAAATCTTAATTACTCATCATTATGGTAATAAGTATTAGCTTAACAAGACAAGAGAATCACACATATCCACATACTCTATTTAACTCCTGTTCTGAAATTCTTGACAGTAAAAAATCACTACACTATTTATATTTTTCTTCTTAATCAAGACATTTGTAAGAAAAAATGTAAACAGATAATTAGATGGGGAAGAAAGATAAGACATTTGGTTTACATACCCAAAAGACAGTCGTCTCTGAATTTAAAAATTATATACAATTTGGAAACATAGTTTTAAAACAAAGTATTTTGATTCTTTAAAAACGTGTACTTCAAAAAAAATTAATCAATCATTAATGTACTGATACCTTAAAACTGGAAATACAATAAATTTAGAAAAAACTGGAATAAGTAAAGCAGACAAAATTTTGGAAATATGTCTCAATTTCTTTATTAAATAAATAGATATGTAATTAAAGTTGACAAAAATAGGTTTGTAAGGTAACTATAGTATGGTGTAAAAAATCAATCTGTCTCACCAATCTTTGCAAGAATATGACCAGAATAACTGTGCAGTGGAAAAGGTGTGGCATGTAGTGTAGTCATTCACATAGAGATACTTGACATTATCGTAGGGAAGGATACATTAATACTTGGGTCTTTGCTTCTTAGCATTGGGCTATTAAATTCATTACTGGAGGCCTGTATATGGGTCTGCTATGGGTGATGTAAAAAGAAACAACTACAGTTTCTCCCCTGAATTAGGCTCTACTTGGGCAATGGCTAGCTAAACAATTAATTGCAATATGGTATCATCACCCTCAGGAAGAATGAATGGAACCTAGCCTTGTTCCTTGCTCCACTTCCACTTCTTCTGGGCAATTGTTCTGTCCATGAGGGACCTAAAATTTCCTAACAGTTCCTCAGGACCCCATATAGCTCCAACCTAACATTTAATGTCTGCACACGAGCCTGCACTGAAGGCCGGTAGCAATGTGGATGTGGTCTTACTGTATGAAAGAGTATTTTGTAGCTAGTGGTTTGGAAATATTAGTACTTCATTCTTAATTACCAAGGCAAACAATTTTGTAATAATGTATTTTTAATCTTGATTTTTCTGTCTTGTCCAATTCTTATAGTTGGGTGATAGATGGAGTGCTTACACCAATAGGACTCCTTCATTGCCAATTTTGGAGATAAGTCCTTTGATTATACAGCACATTTCATTATTAATGAAGGCTTTATTATAAGCATTTCTGTGCCCAGATGATTAGAAATGCAGCTACTATGTTATCTGTTGGGTTTTATTTCACTCCATGCCCCAGGAGTGTACATGGTTCTTTGTCTCCACTCCATTTGTATTGCAGAGCACATGACATTCTTCTCTATTTCCTTAAAAACATCTTTAGCTGTGTAGAATCCAGAAGAGATGTTCATGGTTCATTAAGATGAGTTAGAGGCAGTACTGAGCCAGGGCTGTGGTTTTCCTCTTGTCTGTGGCCCAGAAAGGAAAGGAAGTGTATGCTCATTTGGACAGAGCTCAAACACAAATGAGCTTGAGGATGCTCAGGGATCCCTGAGCTCCTACTTATCCAAATGCTTTACTCCTTGCTCATGTTTATTTTATTGTTGAAAATATTTTTGTCTTTTTTTTTTTAACATCAGGAATACTGGACTTTTAATTTGCTCAGCCAACAAACGTGAGATTCTAAGTATAAGAATCGACTTGAAAATGAATTAATGTAGTATGTTAATCAGATAAAGGAAAATATATTAGACTATATATTTGGCTATATTGGAATACTGGACTTGTAATTTGCTCAGCCAACAAACGTGAGATTCTAAGTATAAGAATCAACTTGAAAATGAATTAATGTAGTATGTTAATCAGATAAAGGAAAATATATTAGACTATATATTTGGCTATATTAGACACTCAAACATTTTTCTTCATTGGTTGAATAAAAGCATCATAACACTAGAACTCCAATTTTCTTTCTCCAGTGCTGTAGTCCAGATGGGGGGAAGAAACTGGTGTGTGTATTGCTTTTAGTAAAACATCATCTCCTTGCTAAGAGAAAAAAAATCTAGAACAGATGTTATCAAATGTCTATATACCAGAGGATCTGATTCCTAATGGGGTTATAGCTCCCCTCTCAGGTATCTGACGTCCCACACATCTACCTTCTCAGCTATAAGATCTGCTGAGTTATCTCTCATTCTTCAGAGCTATGAGGTAATCATAATGTGTGATACTCCAAGGAGCATCTTGTATGAAATTTATATATATATAATTTATTTATTTATTTTATGTATGAGTGCTCTGTCTGCATGTATGCCTTTATGACAGAAGAAGTCATCAGATCCCACTAGAGACGGTTGTGAGCCACTATGTGATTGCTAGGAATTAAACTGGGGACCTCTGGAGGAGCAGTCAGTGTCTGAGTCGCTGAGCCATGTCTCCAGCCCCTGAAATTAGTATATTTTTAATTATTACTTTAAGTAGAATTTTGGAAGATACTAACCCACTTATTTCAACTATGATATATTAATTTATTTTAGAGTTCTTTTATGAAATAGATATATGTACTAAGTCCTATATGAAAGCATTTATATCCATTTTATTTATTGATATTTCTAACTCTTAAGTATGTTCAATTGTTCTTCTTTTACATGATTAAGTGTAGCTCAGAGAAATTCAATCATTTTATTGACATCATAGTGTTAAATAGAGACATTGAGATTCTCCTACTTTACCAATCTTGTCTTAAACATTATTGATTATATTTCACAGTAAGAAATGACAATAACACATACTGTTATTATACAATAACATATATAAGTATACTGGTGTGCTTGTCTACATGTCTTCTGGCTTGAGGAAGAGCACCATGCTGGTTAGCAAAATGGTACCTGTTCAAACAATGTTAACTCAACCTGGATAGTATTTTTAATTTGAAAAGTGATGATATTTAGTTTATGTTTCTAAAAATCAGTAATGTTTATAGTAAAAGTTTTTTGTTGTTGTTTTGATTTTTGTTTTTTTTTCTCTCTCTCTCCTCTGTTATCTTGTCTTTACCATAAACTGTGGCTTTAACTCGATTTGGATGCTATGGTTGCACACTCAATTTTCTCCATGAGTGATTGTAACATAGCAGGTAGCCTCAGCAGGGTGATGAGCTCAGGAGAAAAGTCTACACGGTAACTATCAGTGTATGAACAGACACAAGTGCTATCTTACATTAGGCAGATTGCCATTTCATCACAGTACTTTTTTTGTACTTTGCAAATGTACACCATATCTCCTCTAATTAACCTGTATCTCTGCAGAGCCAGTTTGAACTTTCAATCATCATGGAAAGATGGAGATATTAGTTAACTGAAGTTTTGTTCAATTTGTGTTTGAGAAATAGTTTATAATCAAGTGTGTGTGTGTGTGCTGAATTTTCATTTTATATCATGTTTAAATGCATGACCCACTGGACAAGGAAGTTTAAGAGGATCTTTTATTAATAAGGAACTAAAAACACTTATTATTTAATTCTATTACTGAATATTTAAAAACAAGAGGGTTTTGTGTGGTGGCAAACTGATTATATAGCTAAGGATGACTTGAGATTTCTGGTATTTCTACCTCTACCTCCCCAGAGTGGGATTATTGGTGTGTGCCACCATGCCTAATGCATGCAGTGCCACAGACCAAACCTGAGACTTTGCTAATGCTTTGCTAATGACCAGAACCCTACCAACTGTGCTGCATCCCAAGCCTATGGATACATTCTTTAAAAGGGTTTATTTGTATTATTTTAAGCTATGTGTAAGTGTGTGGTCTGTGTGTGGATATGTGCAGGTGAATGCAGTGCCCAAAAAGGTCAGAAGAGGGTACCAGATTCCCCTGGAGCTGCCTGGTGTGGATGCTGGGATAACAGAAGAATCGACCCTTAACTACTAAGTCATCTCTCTAGCCCAGGGCTGCATTTTTTTTAACACTGGATTTAGACAAGTAAGTGACCCTGATGTGCTAAGAACTACGATTCACAAACATAGTTCAAAGGTGTCATGGATTTCATTTCTCCATTCTTTGTAGAGACAAACAGATTTTAGTGGCTGAAGGGAAATACTTCTCAAATTATCATCTTTTTACCTGAAGTTAGATTAACTTTATAAGTTCATTCCCTTAACCTAAATGTTTCAAAATTTCTGTGTCATTTTCCTATTCATGCTGACTAAATTGGTTTATTTAAATGAATGAGTCTGTTTGAATCCAGATAAAAATCTATCATACTCCTTTAGTGCAAAGGCATTTTCCACTCAAGTTACAGAGGTGATTAGGTTTCTGAAAAAGAAAATCATTCCACTTTTCAAAAAGTTGAAGGAAAGGAGGTAAGGAGCCCCATATTCTTGAATCAGAATTGATGAAATGCTTAGTGCAATGTACAACCTTGCTTTCAATTTTCACAAACCAAGAAGACACCCATTTTATCATGTAATGAAAATCCCTATCTTGATAATGTATTGTAATAGTTTTAAAACACTAGGTACTATAATAACCACCAGAGCAATTTCACCAAAATTCTTCTTTTAAAATGCTTTTAATGCTTGAAATATGTTTATGATCAATGCATAACAAGCAATTATTTGTTTTCATTCTAGAATGACTGGGAAGAAGAAATAAATTGCCTCAAATAAGTGGACTGAAGATCTTGTTTTCTGTTTCTCTTGTTCATTCACAATACTTTCAATATTAGAATGATGATCCCATGAGAGAAGTTACCTGTCCAAGAAAACATCTCCAGCTGCATACTCATTTACTGAGATGCTATGTGCCTGCTGAGACATGGCTACCAGCACTGAGAGGACACTCAGGGATCAGAGTTCCACCCTAAGGCATTTTGTTTTTCTTGTCGATTACTGATCTAGTCTTACTTATGTACCTACAACTGTTGTAGCCATCTGTCAGGCTACACCATGATAGTATTATGATGGGAGGAGTTGGCCATTATTTACAGATAAGGAGATAGAGACTTAAATAAGCAGCTGAGGATCTTGGCAAGAGCATCACAGCCACACTGTTTATTCTATTTATTCCATGCCTAATAGTTCCAGAGCTGGGAAAAATGTCAGATGACACAGTTGAAGTAGACTCAGTGCTCTGAAAACACAAACAGATGAGCAAAAGAGTTAAGAGTCTTCAGTACCTGTATCTTAATGGACATAGGAAGACTTCTAATGACATATCTTTCCATCTTCATGTGGGGGTTTTCACATGTGCATATTTACAGCATTTGACTGTCTTCATATAAATGTTTTTACATGTATATGTTCATAATGTATAACTACATCATTAGAGTTTCTCCATGTGTGCCTGCTTATATGTTTGTGTACATATGCATAGATATATGTATTGACAAATTGGATGAAAATATATTTTAGCTGAATTAAATTTAAATTCTGTTAAATTTATTATTTAAATTAAATAAAACTCTTAACTGTGTCTTTGGTATTCTAAAAGCAATTTTTAACTTAATTCTATAAATGTGTCAAAGACTGACATGACACAATTAAACTTGTGACATCATCTTTGATACAAGTTAGCATTTGCATGATATACCCATTAATAAATGTTTCTCAGATACCCTCTCATCTGCTGATACCCAAAATTATTTTCCCTTTTTTGTTTCTGTATTTACTTTTTACTTTACTTCCTGTTTCAGGGCCTCACTGTATAACCCAAAGATCTATAGATTTGTAGAGAGACAGATGATATATCCATAGATTTGTGAATAGATGACAGGCAAAAATGGATGTGTGATTATGGGAAGGGGCAGGGGGAAGAGATAGTTTTAAGACAGGGTCTCACTCTGTAGTCTAGGTTAGTCTCAAACTCACTGTGTAGCCTTTGATGGCCACATACTTGAGACAATCCTCTTGTTTAAGATCCCAATTGCTGGGATTAAAAACATGAACCATCAAATCACCATTTTGGACAAAATTTCTGTAGTTTAAAAAATATGTACATTGTTGCTTTGCAAATAAAAAGTGAAATGTGTATTTACAAATCTCCACTTTAGGTCGAAGGTAAGATTCAGTTCTGGCTTTCTTCATTAGGGACATGTTTATAACTAAGAAGGATGATTTCATTTTCCTGTAGTATATATATTACCTACTGTTGTATTTAAATATCATGACCAAAAGCAACTTAAGGAAGAAAGAGTTTATTATGCCTTGTAATTCTAGAGGGATAGAGTTTATCACAACAGGTGAGTCATGGCATTGTAGTGGGGGAAGGAATAGCTGATTACATTTTATCCACATAATAAAGTAGAGATATTGGGAGACAGAGACACACAGAGAGAGACAGGGATGGGTGGGGTTAAAAAGGAAGGAAGAAGAGGGGAGGGAAAGTGAGAGGAGGGAAGGAGGGGAGAGATGTTGCTGGAAATTCTAAAGGTCTTATAGTAGAAAACCTGGAACCAGATATTGGTATAAATGCTGAAAGATCAGAGAGGACAAAGGAACAAGCCACTGCCACGTCTCACCTTGCTGACTCCGTGAATTCTCTGACTGAAATCCTCAGTCAGAGACTGAAGTCCTCACCCGAAAGGCTTCAGCCAGAAAAGCGTCAGCCAATAGGCCTCTAGCAGAATAAACTTCCTCAGCTGAAAAGGCTTCTAGCTGAAAGGGACGCTTCTGCCGAAAATCCCTTAGTTCCTGTCGCCTCACAATTTACATACTTTTCTCTGCCCAGCCATCACTTCCTGGGATTAAAGTCATGCATGCTTCCAAGTACTGGGATCAAAGGTGTGTACCACCACGGCCTGGCTTGGTTTCTCTCCTAGACTGAGGCAATCTCATGTAGTCCAGGGTGGCTTTGAATTTACAGAGATCCAGACGGATCTCTGCCTCCCAAGTTTTAGGATTAAAGGTGTGTGCCACCATTGCCTGACCTCTATGTTTAATCTACTGGCTTCTGTTCTCTGATCTTCAGGTAAATCTTGTTAGGGTACACAATAGATCACCATAGAGAGAAGAGGATGAACAGAAAGTGCTGAAATTTTATAAACCATCAAACTCATGCCCATGACACTTTTCCTCTAGCAAGACTCCACTTCCTAAATTTCCCAAATAGTACTTCCTAAGTAACTCAAATAGCAGGGCTAGTTGCAGACCAAATGTTCAAAGACAGGAACCTAGAGGGGACTTTTCTTACACAAACTGTAATATGAAGCAAACACTTCAAGGAATTAGGATTAAGAAATAAAATAACTTCTCAATTTACAAGTATCTGCAGAAATGTTCATAGCAAACTCCTCAATTATTCTTCATACTAGGAACACATTTTTGTCTAATTAAATTTGATGCAGAGTTGCAATTAGTGTAAAGCAGTCCTGGCAAAATGGATATTGTGGAAGTCTTTCACATGGAGGAACATGTAGGCATGCATGTGATCAAACTCAGGAGTGACAATTCTTTAAGGTTAAATTGTGGTATCAGTGAAGACAAAGGGCAGGAGAGGGGAAAGTCAATATATGGAAAACGTAACGTGTCTTGATTCATGATAAAAGCATGTTATGTTAGAAGCCACCCTCAGGATTGAGGTAATTGACAATATTGTGAGATTGGAAATGAATAGGTGACCCTCATAAAGAAGTGAGCAGGGCCTGTCTGCCCTGGAAGCCAAGGCCACTTTCTACAATTTTTCCACCAGGTCCACACTGGCAATGCTTCTGTTTCACATGGATCTGGTTCTTGTCTAGACTTAGTTTTCTCACTGTGACGGGTTACATGAAAGGGTTTGCTGTAATTATTTTTGTGTCTTGCTTACCACCTTTAGAGAGATATGTTTATCCTTCAGGAAGCCTTTGTTGCAGAAAAACAATAATGTGTTTTCTGGTGTAGACACAAGGGTGACCAGTACCCAGGATCAGTACCCCTTTTTGTGCTTTCTCCTGCACTTTAAAGTACTCTCAGGGGAAACACACTTTCAAAGATTCTCAAATAGAGAAAGGAAGTATTTGGGGTTTACAAAAATCATCCTGAACATATATTTGTTCCACAATTTAAGGAAATCTTCCAGATATGAGAAAGAAATAAGAATAATATATCTCACTATTTTTATCAAGTGTGATTCTTAACATATACTAATCAAGTGTGATTCTTGACATTCACGGGCAAGGAAATGAGAGTTTGCTTTCAATACCTGTTCATTTTGATATTTTATGAAACAGTTTTTAATATTTCAGTATCAAAAATAATACAAAGGTCTAAAGCAGAGATTAAAAGTATAAAGGAATTTGAGCTATTTATGCATTACAAGAAAAAAAGTTTTAAAAGTGCTCCTCTAAAATGTCAACAGCAGAAAGGAGAGATAACTAACCTTCTGTTTTTATCAACATGTCTGACCATAAAAGGCATTAACATTTTTGACGTGCAGAAGTTACTCTTCCCTAAAGGTATGCTCAGAGAGCAAATGTGGATATTGTATAGGGTGTGACATCGAAGAAATCAAGTTGAAAAGGTTTTATATAAATGTTTCCCACAATAAAGATGGATTTGGGTCTGGGTTGCATTTTCTTGTGGTGCTTTTGTAATTACTTACAGAGGAAATATATTGAGTGCATCTCTAGAAAGATTACATTCCTTTATTTCTTTTATAGTCCAGCAAGAAAATAAAATTATTCATGATAAGTCTGAATTGAAAATTCTCAGATATTTAATGGATTTCACAGCATGACTATTATCCTAGATTCATAAAGAAAAGAACTATTCCATATTTATGCTGTAAACATTGGGGAGATAAACAAAAACACCTGAAAACATTCACTAACATTTTTTCAATGTGTGCTTAGATGCTTTCCAGCACCCCACTAGCAAGCACACACATAAAATACGAGAGGTTCAAGTCTTCACAGAAATCCCAGCAGGAAGGTTTCATTGTGTTAGACTCTAACTGAGGCATTTTCAAGGGCAGAAGGTTCACATCTGCCCTTGTATCTCTTGTCTTGCAGTGTGGTTGTAAGTAGGACTTGTTGTCTATACACTCAGAGAATAAGGGAATGTTCTCTTGGTCATAGATATAGAAAGTAATTCATGTACATTAGAGTAATTCTAATCATCTTCACAGTAATGTCACTAACATTGACAAATACAGTTTTATATTACTTAAAATTCCTATTTTAATTATTTAGAGAAGGTGTTCAAAACATTAAAAATACATGAAGAGCTTTCCCAGCCTTTAGAAGCTCTTCTTGAGTTGGGAAGTAAATGTGTTTTTAATTTTAAGTATTTGTATATCTGGGTATGTGCATATGAGTGCAGGTGCCTCAGGAGGCCAGAAGGGGGAGATTGATTCCCCTGGAGCTGGAGTTACAGGTAGTTGAGAGCTGCCTGATATGGATGAGGGAATTGAACTTCAATCTTCTGGAAGAGTAAAGAGACCTATTAAACACAGAGCCAGTTCTCTAGCCTGTAAATTTAATAATTTTAAAATGTGTAATAGATTCATTTTTGGAACCTAGGCAAATTATTTAAGTTTTTTAAAACATGACATTTTGTAAGACTACACAACTCTGGAAGGGAGTTAGAATGACTTTGTTGTTGTTCTGGAGCCCTTGGGGATAGATTGATTCTCTGGTCTTGTTTCCCAATAGGGTCAACATTATTCTGTGACATTTCACTTTTTCTGGAAAATCTGTAATCTTATCATCTGTTGCTTATCACGCATAGATATAGTAGTCCTGTTCTGAGGGAATGCTTGTCACTCTAAAATGAGGGACTTATTTTCAATCCTTACTGCACCTGTAACTTCACAGCCAAATGCTCACAGATATTAGTGCAGAGCTGACATAAAACTCATACCTATGGTTTTACATGGACATCATAATGCCTACTGCAGTCCACATGACACTTTCACTGTGTCATTTCTTCTGGCAGGTTTGTGGTCTTTCTGAGGAATCCCATTATCAGATTCACAAGTCGAAGTTAAGGCAATCCACTGTGTGCAATGAGAAGTTAATAAGCCAACTCCAGCTTTCCTTTGTTCCCTGAAAGTTCCGTCAATTGTTACCTTTATTTTTTATCTATAGCCTTTTTTTAAAAATCTGTAACAGTGGTTCTCCAACTTCCTAATGCTGCAACCCTTTAATACAATTCCTTACATTGTGATGACCCCCAACCATAAAATTATTTTTATTGTAACTTTATAATGATAATTTTGTTACTGTTATTAATCTTAGTGTAAATATCTGATGTGATATCCCAAGGGAAAGGGTTGCTAGACACCCCAACAGGGTGATGACCTACATGTTGAGAATGACCGATCTACAAACTGATTCTTTGTCCAAAATTAATGAGTCATTTCTAGCACATTCTTTCCAGGATAAGGTCTAATAGTTTCTTATTATCATGAGTATTTATTCACCCACATTCTGTGCAGTCTTTTTCTAGGAAGTGTAGTTTTATGTCCAATACTTATATATTTTTATATTTGTATGTGCATGAAGCCAAAACCTTTCACAGAAACAAAGGCCCACTTGGAAGTGATGTCTTTAAACACTTAATATAAATTATTATATCGCCATCCATTTTTGTAATTAATTCACAGAGTTAGGTAGCTAAAATTTTTGCCTAAAATTTTAATATTTGAAAGGGACACTAGCAAACTTGTAGAATAAAATTCATTACTGCTCAAATCATGGTAAAAAAAATAGTGAAGAAATATTCCAAAAGCAGATGTTGTTTTACACATTTGTAATCTAGAACTTGGGAGACTGAGGTAGAAGCAGTGCTGTGAAATTGAGGCAAGACTGGCTTACAAAGCCAGTGGCTGGAGAGTCAATGCATTATAGCAATTTCCTGTTCGACAATAATCAATGAATAAACGCAATTTTTAAAAAGAGAGAACACTGAAAAAAGAATCATAAAATAATGAAACAAAAATATCTTCACTAGAGCTCAAGTGCATCACCCAATGTAGCTGAAGATCCTGTACCATAGGTGCTACAGGATCAAGAGAGGGATCCTCCATGGGACTGAGGTGTGGGATGTGGACAGCAGATACTTCCTTGGGTGTCCAATCAAAGGCTGTTCTGGTAAAACCCAGTGCTGATAGGCCCTCTGGACTGCAGTCTGCAGACAATTTGTGTCTGAAGGCATATGCCAATGCCAAATGTGTCCCACAGCACCAGATTCCAAGTCTGCTCAAAGTGGACTCAGTTGCTAGGCTCAATATACCACCAAGTCAAAATCAAGAGCCACAGGCATTGAACTCACGCCTTCATCAAACTAACTTCTGCACAGATCCCATATAAGCACCAATCTAGGCAAAATAGACTGATCAGTCTCACACTTGGGATCTGGCTCTAGCCCGTTTCCACTGACAGGTTGGGCCCAGTTGCACTGTTTGCTGTTCTGACTCCTATGTGTCAATTCCTAGGGATGCAGATTTCAGATTAGTCCCTGCAACCCAAGGCAGCCAGTAAGCCCCACCCTCTCACCCCCCATTTTCAATCTCCTGGCCAATACTCACAATCTCAGGTTCCTGTTGGCTCCACAAATACAAGATCTACATTTTTTCTACATCGTGCTGCTCTGAGACTACCAGTCTGCTGCCATGATCCTTCATGCTGGAGGACTCAGAACATCAGCCTGCTACCGTGACCTAGGAGTCCATGATTATAATATAGGGCCTTGTGGACCCAGGAGGCATGATGCTTCTGAGACGAATACAAACTCCAAACACCAACTTGCAGGTTCCAGTGGACGAAGTGTTAAACTTATCCTGAAACCTGCATCTCTTATACAGATATGCCTCAAGAACCACTCAATCACAACTCTTTGTCATCTGATCTATGAAATAGGAATAAATTATTATCTCATTTACTGTTCTATGAAGACACTTACAGGATGGATATTAATATATGAACTGTAAGGGCACCTGAGGAATAAAACTTAGCTGAAATGACACCAGGGTAAGTGCCAGATGACCAATGGCAGGTTTTATCATAACTAAGGTGGCCTTGCTAACACAGTTGTTGGAGACTGTAGATAATTAAAGAGGAATAGAGTGAGAGACGATTTCAGAATCTGAATTATGAAGTTCAACATTGTTCAGGAGAAAGAGAAGTAAGTAACCAGAGAATGAGAAAAGGCCAACAGGATGATGCAGTGGGTAAAGGTACCTACCACCAAACATGAAGACCTGAGTTTGATCCCCTAGTTCCCACATGGTGGAAGGAAGAAGTGATTCCCTCAAGTGGGTGTCTGACCTCCACATGGACATGCACATCATGTCACATGGTCACCTGCACACACACACACACACACACACACACACACACACACACACACCACAAATAAGTAAATTAACAAATAAATTTAATAAAAACTAAACATGTTTATTCATTTGTTAAAATGCCCAAAAGAATGAGATTTCTCAAATCATATAATGAAGACACCAGAATATTTATGTGCACTTCCTGTTAAGTCATTTCATGTTTTATTTTTTCCAATTTATAATGTAAATTGACTTTATATTAGCTGAAACTCTAAAAAAATAAATTACACAGATTCATAGATGTGGTTTCTCATGACATATATAATATTTAAATCAAATCTGTTCCCTCAATATCTGTTTCCAATTCCTTCTGATGTGACTATCAAATACTTCCATCTAGCTCTTTAAAATGCTATACTGTCACATTCAGATTCTCTGTGATATCACACGTGGATGGCTCATCTCAGTGTGGTTCTTTCATCAGCATCTGCCATGTCCTCCCAACTCTACCCAGCTTCTCATGACCACTGTTCCTTTACCAGCTTCTGTAAGAAGGTTGGACTTTTTCATTACTATCATTATTTTGATTATATTTTATTACTTTAATGAGAACAGTCTCCTGCTAACCTATAATTCCTTTCCTCTGAGCTCTACTCTCCTGTGAAATAGGATGGCTTTGAGTGAAGTTTCTTTTCTCCTTTTTTGCTCAGGAATCTCATTTCCCGTTCCACTCTGAGACCTTGTTGTTATATGCATGGGGTAGTCTTGCTGTAATTCAATCTGACTGCTGACCTTTGACCTCCCTATATCTCAGTAGTTGAAGCTTCAAAGCTTCCTACAGGTTTGAGATGGCTACTTATGTTCCCTTTCCACGCACCCTCACTCTTTTTGTTGTTGCTGCTGTTTTTAACCAAGTACCATTTTAAACTCAGAATCTCAACTATTTGCTCTTTTAGGCTGTTTCTAAAGGTTCCCTAGTTTCACCTCTCCAACCAATTTTTCATTAGATTTTGTCCTTTGAATGTATATTCTCAAAAACCTGTCTAAACCATTTAGGTTTTTTCTCTGTTTGATCTGCACTCCTATTGATGTCTTTCTTTGTATCTTTTAACTTTCTCTAAAACATTTTCAGTTCAAGGTTTTTTTTTTAATTAATTCCATATCACTTTATTGTAACTCCTAATTAGGGTGTTGAATAATTTCTCTGTATTCTCTCGAAGATAAATGGATTGCATTAAAGACACTCTTTTAGATTCTCCATTAAACATTTGTTCACAATGTTTAATATTTTGTCAGCTTCCAATACTTTGTCTTGACCATTAAATAAAGTCCGAGTTCCTTCATATTACTTACTTGAGGGTGTGTGACATCATCTCCACAAATTCCAAAATTCATGTGTATAATATGTAAGACCTTTATACAAAATTGAATGGAGAATGGAATCAGCAAATTCAGTTTACCCTGTTTTGCAAATCCTTTGCTTTGCTCTATGTGTGTTTCCTTTAGATTTCTGTGTGTCTCCACAGTAAGCAGATGTTATAACTGACAGTGCAGTAAGCACCAGGAAGAAGCACTAATAGAATTAATGAAAAGGTTGTTCCATCCAATCCATGAAGGAAAGAAATTTAGCGGCTAACCAGTTTTGTAAAAAGTCTTGTTCCGGGAGGTTAATTTCACATTTATCACTTAGGTGAGGCTATTTATTGCTCTGCTGAGTCCTGGGAGCAATTTCTAGATGCTGCCAAGTCACCTCTACTACTGAGAAAATAGTCTACAGTCTTATGCCTATGGTTGAATGGTTGTTATTCATTATTGAAATAGTGAATTCATACTATTTAATAACTAATAGAGTTCATTCAATATTTTTGCTTAATAAGTGTGAAAAATCCTGTTTATTACAGAACTGCACCTGTTTACCATCATCTGCATGGAACACCTGTGACATCGACAGACAATTCCTACCCATGTGTTTCAATTACAGTAAAAATACTGTGATGACATTCTGACAGATAGTGGACTCCCATGCTTGCTCATCACATATAGGATGTGTTTATTGAAAGTCGAGTTACTTTTGCACTCTAAAAAACTTGTGGTGAATAAAAATGCAGACTGTATATTTCAGTGGCATTAATGGTAATTAAACACGTCAAGAAGATTTAGTAAAGGTAAAAGAAATTTGTTTTACTAACAATTAACATCTTAAAATAAGTGTAGTGAAAATAAATCAAAATATCAGCCTAGAATTTGGGAATACATAGCTACAGTGAGAGTCCTACATTAATGTCTAGGGAACAGAAACTTAAATGTTCTAAATATATTACTGAAGAAGAAAAATGCTAGATGGCAAGTCAGTATTTCAACTAAAATTTTCTCTCCCAAGGGTAGGAATGTGGGATTGTTGTCTCTTTAGACTCCTTAGAAGAGAAAATGGAAACCAAATAATTGAATCAGCAATTGTATGAACTGAAAATGAACATATTTCCCATGCAACCACTGAGTAGTGCTATAGATATATCGATGGTAACTATATACCTGCATTCTTGTAAACATTATCCTTAAAATATGATATTGCAGCTGCTCTGCTGTGTTCAAAAGATATATTACCTTGCAGCTCTCTACCAGCTCTGGCTCTTATGATCTTTTTGCCCCATGCTTCATTATGATTCCTGAACCTTGACTGGCATATAGAGGTTCTGTGCATGTATTCTGTTTAGATCTCAGCATTCTACAGTCTTTTATTATCTACACCATTGCCAGTTGTGGGCCATTGTGTTAATTGCCATTTACTAAATGTAGAAGCTTCTCAGATGAGGGTTGATAGGTGCAGTAATCTGTGGGTAAAAGGATAAGTTATCAGGAGTAAGTTTAATACTGTGCCCACTTAAGCAACATAAAATGAGTATGTTCTCTTCTAGAACCTATAGGCTGTTTAGCTATAAGTTCTTAGTCAAAGAAATAGTGTAAGTATGGGCTTTATCTTATGGAGTGTGTCTTAATTTCAACCAGAAAGTAGCTGATTACTTCTGTGATGTTTGTGCCATTTTTTCACCTGTGGGCATTTGTGACCCAATTCATCATTATTATGGTTCTTACAGTTAATAGCGGCATACACATAACCTGTTTATCCCAATCCAGACCAAAGTCTAACATGAACAGGTGAGTTGGGCATGACATCACACACAAAGCTATGGAGCTACTGGAAATTTTTATCCCTGGAAGTGGGTGACTCAGTTTTTTCTAAGAATGTAGCCACTGGTAAATTAGTAATTATCCAATTGAAGACCACACATACAAGATCTGTTGGACAACACAAGTTGTTCTTGATAGCTAAAAAAAAGAGGGCATGAATTTGAGTAGGTTGAGAAGAGAGGATTGATCTTGGAAGATACTTTGAATATTATCAAAATACATTGTATGAAATACTCAATGATCTAATAAAAATATTTTAAATAGTATGAAAATCTAACAATGAAGATGGTTAAATTTCTTTCCTGTAATTCTAATCACTGTGTTTATTTTATCTCTTTCCTTTTAATTTCCAAAACTAATAAAGTAATAGAACATTTCCCTCTCTTGAGTGGGAAGGTTTTCCTATTTGTAACCTTCTCTGAGATTTGTCTTTAGCCTTAGAACAAGACTCTGCTTCCTTTATAATAGTTCACACAGACTAACAATAGGACACTTTCTTTTCTACCTTCTGCATTTCAGCTTTCTTAATCCTTTCTTCTGCTCTTAAATACACCAAACTCTTCCCATCTAATACTGCAAAAGTCTTCCCTTGATGAATATTTTAAAAGTTTGGGAATATCATACATGCACATAAAGAATTTGGATAAAATCCAGCCCATTCTCTCCCTGAAAAACCTCTCCTTTCACAACTTTCCCTGTAAACTGCATCGCTTTGTGTGGTGATATTTTATTTGTGCTCTAACAAATAAAGCTTGCTTGGAGATCAGAGGAAACATCCAGTAACTATATTAAAAACAGAGGTCAGACAGTGGTAGCACACGCCTTTAATCCTAGCATTCAGGAGGCAGAGATTCATCCCTATCTCTGTGAGTTCAAGGCCACACTGGGAACAGAGTCAGGCGTGGTGGCACATGCCTTTAATTCCAGCACTAGTTAATCATAGAGATCTGTACAGACAGACAAGAAGTGATAGAACTGGGTGGAAAGAAGAAGTGATGTAGCTGGTCAGAGAGAGGAAGTAAGATGGCAGGGCACAGAAACGTATACAGGCATGAGTATACAGGAAATAGTTCTCTCTTGGGCTGAGGAGTTCCTAGAGGTAAGTTTGGCTGGATTGGTCTCTGATCTTTCAGCTTTCACCCCAATAACTGGTTCAGGGTTTTTTTTTTTAATTATTATTAATAAGACCATTTAGCAATTCATTTTATTTATAGCTCTCTTTAAATTCAATGACTCCACTTAGTATGTGCATGAGTATGAAACCATTCAGTGGAGCAGAGGTAGCCTTTCATGGCCTACATCCCTGGAGAGAGACCAGAGAATGGGGGTGCATACACACTCTTCCTGTCTCATACAATGTGGTAGTGTTATCTGGGTAAGAGCTCTACCTGGAAGATGACCTACACCATTTGAGAGATCACAGCCTGTTACTGCAACTATGCTCAAAATACATCTCCTTTCTTCATGAAATTAACCAGCCTCAGATATTTCACAATGGAGATACAATGTAGAGAAAGCCAGTTGTTCCATTAATAAGTAAAAGAAACTTGGAACTAAACAGGAACTTGTCCCAGATGACATCATCAGGAAGTGGGGAGGAAACCTCTAGTCACTTCTCCAAGTTCCAAGTCTTTTCAATCTTAGTGACTAGGTGGCAGAAAACCTATTTCCCAGAACTATGGGGTGTAAGAGGTAGCTGTTCCATCTCTTCACACTGAATAAGTCATTTCTCCCACTCATTTTCTGTTTCTTAGAGTATTTTGTGTTTTGCCTATGCTTCACTATTTAATTTTTTTTATTCCATTCAAAATCGGTTAAGTACTTCTTAGTTCCATGTCAACACACAGCTTCTTCTGAGTCACTCTTTCTCATTGCTAATCTATCCAAATTTGTGAGATTCAAAGGATGAAGTTCCCTTTGAAGATCCTGGTATGCATATGCTATAGCAATGGAAATTTAAACAAGATGACTTTTTTGTAAGAAACTTTTAACCTTCAATATCTGGATTGCACTTCCCATGGGTATACTACTAGCATTTCTTTTTTTTTTTTTTTTTTTTCATCTTCTTTTTTTAACTCTTGGTGTGTGAGTTAGTGTTTTGTAACTGATGGGGACAGTGGAGTAAGATGGTTGCTAAGCAACCTCATCTGTTTCAAATGTAATGCTGAGACCTACTCCTATGAGAACCTTGTATATGGAGTATCTAAGGGATAGCTGCTTTTAAATAAAAAACCTCAAAAAAGAACCAGAGAGTTTTGAAGCACATACCTGTAGAGTTTTAAAATTATCACCAGGAAAAGAAAAATTGGGTTGGATAGGATGTTTATTTTTTACTGACAAGTTTTAGATGGTTATTTAAAAATTTACTTTAATTTTTAAAAATTATTTTCATAATGTGACCTGTTTCTTATTAAAATAAGGTTGCTGATCTTCTCAAGTTATGCATTTTAAGTTCAGATATGGCTACCTGAATCTCTGCCCAGAACCTTTGAAGAATGAAATAAATCAATCTGTGTTGGCTGTGGATATATTTAACATTTTAAAGCTAATTGTGCATACATATTTAACAATTAACCTCCCCTTCCATTTGCATATGATTGTTGGAAGGAAAAAGAGACTTTCCTTATATGTGGAATGTCCTTCACTTTTGGCATATAACATCACATTATCACAAAGATATTAGTTCATCTGGAGCTCCTGCTGCACAGGCTAGGAGAAGGTATAAATAAGTGGTACCTGGCAGAGATTAGATTAAAATTCTCCCTTCAAGAAATTTTTAATTTTTCCAAAAATTTTTTAAGTGTCATGCTAGAGTGTTAAGATCTCAAAATACAGAGTGTGAGAAATAACACAACTATTCCTTGAGTTCTGTTTCTATGTTCCCATTACATTTAAAATTTTGAAGTTGCATATTAAGAATTACCCAAGTGAGATGAATTTAAAAACAGTATTGTAAAAATTATTTTCATGGGTGATAATAAACTTTGTAGTATCTTTATTTCTGGATATATATATATATATATATATAATATATATTATTAATTATTTCTGGAGAAATTAGTACATATTAATTAGTATACATACACTAAGTGCTTTGTGTCATTTAAAGAATTCTTTGTATTATCATAGTAAGAGTTTATTTTGTTCACTTAAATTTCCAGGTATACCTAAGTAGCAATATTACATATAATGTGGCCTTATATAGAATAGTTTCTTCATACATCTTTAGATGTAACTGAAATATGTGGAAAGTTAACTCTTAGATTATCCAATTTTACTCTTGTGTCTGTTCAGACACTGGCAGGATAAAGGTTGAGCATTACCATGGCATTGATGAAAACAGTAAAGTTGTATCTGATAAGGAGAAAAATCTTCCACCAGGGGGATAAAGGTGCAAAACTTCTGTTTTCATGAATTTCCAGCTCCTCTGCTGTCAACTCAACTCATGGAAGGAAAGCTGACTTACAAACCCAAAGTCATGTGCATGACCAAACCACTCTGAATGCACACAGTATCATCACATCTGGGAAACTAAGAAGGCTAGGCCTGGTTATTACTGGCTTAGGTGGAACAGAAATACTGTATTGTGTGTTGTCTGTCCTCAAGGCAAAGAGAGTAATATAGCACTTATGATATGGAACCATAATGACTCCTGCAGTAGAAAATGATAGAAGTTCCAAATTCTCTACCCCAGGACATTTTCTAGAGGCTGTCATAGGTCATCATATAGATATTAGAGTGATAATATCTTCTTTATTTTCTTATGTATTTTGTAGCTCTGATGACCACATGGCCATGATAAAACAAGCTGACATTAAACTATCCAGCACAGAAGTGCTTGTTTTATTTATTTTTGAGACAGGTTCTGACTGTTTTTCTGGCTATGCTCTAACTCAGTGATCTATCTGTCTCTACTTTTGAATATTGAGATTATAGCTTTTTGAGATTATAATAAAGTTAAATCATTTCCCTTTCCTTCTTTCCCTCTAGCCCTTCTAAATGACCTGTCTGCTTTGCTGTCTATCAAATTTATGGCTTCTTTTTTTAATTATGACATATATGAATATACATATATGCACATATTTATGTGAATATGCTTATGTGTATGTGCATATATAACTCGAATACATGAATACAATATTCTCAGTCTATATAATGTTAATTGTATGTATAAGTTTTCATGGCTGACAATTTGTTATTGAGTAACCAATCTGAGGACTCTTCCCTGAGGAAGATTATTTCTTCCACTCTCAGCATTCCTTAGTTATCGGCAGCATTTGGCTAGAATTGAAACATTATGATTTTTCCTCCTTCCACATTAGTATGTCTATTGCTTTAGTCTTATTCATGGCTTAGGTAGCCATGTTGGTGAGAATTTATAGATGTAGCTTTTGACAATCTTAGCTACAATGTGTAGGTAAGAAACAGTCTCATAGAAAACCCCTTGTTCTTTTAGCTTTTAAAATCATTCTGCCTCCTCTTCTGTAATGATCTTTGAAACTTAGGTGCTGGAGTTGTTTGGTAGATGTATCCACTGAGGCTATTACAAGTAAAAATGTTCTTGATGAGCAGTGATGACTACATTTATCTGTGACTTTAAGGACAAATATTTAGAATTTAGATAGGAATTAATCAAGTAACAGTTGTAGGCTCTCCTTCAAGATCCAGGACTCAACTAGCCCTAAGTTGTTGACTAGGTTTCAAGCACAAGGCATGGATTCCCTCTTCTTGAGCAGATTGTAAGTCCAATTAGAGAGCTGTTGGTTACAGCCAAGCTATACTCACCACTATTTCACCCTTAGGGTTATCATGTGTTGGTGGTCATTGATATGGTTCATAGTTTTCATAGCTAGATGGGATTGTTTGTTGCTTTCCTCCCTTTTGAAACTTGCATGGCACCTTTTGGTACCATGAAAACTAGTCCTCAGGGAGGAGGCACATAGGTTAGTTCAAGATATGTCTGGGAAAGATTCTTATGTGTTCATGTTATAAACAATGTAAGATAGTATATCATAGTGTCCATATGAAACAACTATATATATATATATATATATATATATATATATATTGATATTGGTAGTTCATCCCATTTAGAGAGGAAAATAAAGCAAGTAAAAAATAATGTAGCAAATGAATATAAATATAGATAAAAAATGGTTTGAATTTTTTTAAAGAAAAAGTTAAATTACACAGGAGAAGTAGAAGTTAACTCTAGTAATACAAATATATTAACAGTTTCACTTAAGAGATAAAAGCCTAAGATTAGATGCAGCATAGCAATTCAGAAAATATCAATTAAAGACACGTAAGAGTTAGATTCTACAGCTCAGTAAGAATGATTAGAATTTTCATGTGTTGCTAAGAGGAGAACCAGAAGCCTCTAAATTGCTTTTTGAAAAAGTTAGATGCACATTACAGAGAGGGCAATGCAAAGTTTGGTAGCTAGTTTGGAATTATTGTTATTATTGTTATTTGGTAGCTAGTTAATTATTGTTGTAATATATTCTGTTACTGATCCTTATTTGCCCCCATGTCAAATAACATAAGAGAGATGAGTCATCTCCTGAAAGCTAAGCAAAGGTTCAATGTAATTTATTTTTTTCATTGCTGCTATTAGTTCAAATTGGTTTTTTTTATTTAAAAACCTTAAAACAGCAATTTTCAAAAGGGGACAATTTCTACATACTTATTTTAAAATTGATTGACATATGTTCAATTGTCTTTTAACTTTGAGAATAGCATTATGTGATATTAAGAAAAATAATTCCTTACATTTTTTTCTCAAAACCACAATTTGATTAAAAATAGTCTTCAATACTCTATCACATCAATAAGTAACAAATATCTACTTATATTCTGTTGGATAACATGTAAAATTAAATAATAGATACTAGTGTTTCTTATTCTGACAAAATGAGTCATTCTTATATACTATCCAGACACTAGCCTAAATATTAGAAGTAACAGAAAACATTAATTGAAAGATGGATTAATGATTTTTTTTAAGTTAATGCAAAACAACTGACTTTTTAGTTGTTGCCTTGCTGGAGATTTAGGTATTCATGACACCTGAACCTTTGCCATGGAAGTTAAGCTCAGACTTAATTATTCTCATCTACCATGGAACCTTGTTCTATGAGTAACAGATTATATAATACATGCTATATACATTGTAGAAAGAGTTAAAGAAGTTAGGACTACATGATAAATTATATTCAAATATCACTTGAAGAGTTACCAAACATTACATATTCATTAAGAAGACTAAAGTTTGCATTTTAAAGTGAAATTAAAGAATTTGAAATCTCATGATTATCTGAACATGTAAAAAGATACATTCTAAGGACAGTGCTGGTGGCCGTGTCAGGGAAGGCAGCAGGTGATGATTGAGGTTCGGATATATTGGTGGATATATTCTCAGGTAGCCAAGGCTCCCAAGACCACAGACCCAAGAATATCTTTTGCTTCTGCTTTGCCTTCACATGTTGCTGTTACAATCTTTTCTCTGGTATCTGATATGACATATTTGGATGCAGGGAGTCCCCCACGATCTATATTACAGTGTGTTTATCTCATGAAAACACCCTGATCTACTGGACATTTATATATGTGGATTGTCAGGAAGATGACTCCTCTTTAAGCTGTATTGTCTAATTGACACAGAGTTTCGATGAACTAAAAAAAATACTAGGATATGCTTCATAGCTAAGGAAGGACTATATGTTCCACGAGGTCTATGAGTCCCACTTAGGATCTGCTTTAGATCACAGCTCAGATTTATGATTTAGGAGAACATTTGAGTCCAGGAACCAGGGTGGCTCAAATTCCTTTAATATTTATGCTAAGAATTGCAATCACAGGTTTCTTGTGCACCATTAGGTGGTACTAGCCTCGGAATAGCTTTGAATTAGACTAGTTACCTTGCTAATGGTTTTTAAGATAAACAATCCCAGGTAAGTTCATAAGAACACATAGCTGAGCTGTCTGACTAGGTTGTAAATACAAATACATCCCAATTATTGCTTGCTGGCAAATAATTAATTCCTTGTACCCATTCCTGACCTCAATACGTGAGAATAAATTTTGGTGAGTCCAGAGCTAAAGAAAATATTTAGACTCTGTTGCCCCAAAATAAGGGCTACAGGATTTCCTGGATAGTCAGGAGTCACACAAAGGGCAGAAAGTACGATTTAAGATTTAAACGTTATGATGTCATAAAATATTGTAGAAAGTGACAGATGAGCTGATACTAAAAGAAATACGGTACCTGAGCTTGAACTAATAAATCCGTGATACCCCTAGCATTTTTTTTTTTTTTTTTTTTTTTTTTTTTGTCTGAAACCCCAGTGCTCACCACCGGAAAACTCTGAAATCTTGGAGAATTCAGAATTTATGACTTTTAATTACAGAGTGTTATTTCAAAATGTTTACATAGTCATGGGTTAGTTTGATTTGCCTTTCCCTTGCCTGGGACATGTTTTTATCTGTAATCATTCACTTGAGAATGATTTCTCAAGTGACCTTTTCGTGACTCCTGTGTTGACTGAAAAAGTTTATTGGGATATATAATCTTTAAAAAGACATGAGAAGATAGAGCAAAGAAGGAGAACAATATGTGAGAGAATAAAGAAAGGGACCATCAAGTGAGAGTGTGAGTGTCTTCTTTTCCCTAACACCCCTAGAATTGAAAAGTCATAGTTTATGCGAACACTGTGGATTCATCTCAAACCCTGTGCTGCCTTTGGGCCTGATTCCCCACTGACTGACAACATTAGGACAATATTTACAATTTTACATTTGATTCATAGAAATCACAGACATTAAGCACATGAGAAGGGCAGGCTTGCTTAAAATACAGAGTACCTTTAGAATACATGAACTAGATGAACTATGTGTTACAGCCTGTTGTAAACAGGAACATTCTAGAATTTTTAATTTTTTTTACTCAGAACAGAGCCAGGCAGTGGTGGCACATGCCTTTAATCCCAGCACTCGGGAGGCAGAGCCAGGCGGATCTCTGTGAGTTCGAGGCCAGCCTGGGCTACCAAGTGAGTTCCAGAAAAGGAGCAAAACTACACAGGGAAACCCTGTAGCTGGAGTTTTTCTGCCTGGCCCACAGTCAGGACAAATCTCTCTCACCTGCCAGTCCCACAGCCACTCAGACCCGACCAAGTAAACACAGAGACTTATATTGCTTACAAACTGTATGGCCATGGCAGGCTTCTTGCTAACTGTTCTTACAGCTTAAATTAATCCATTTCTATAAATCTATACCTTGCCACATGGCTTGTGGCTTACCGGCATCTTCATATGCTGTTTCTCATCATGGCGGCTGGCAGTGTCTCTCTGACTCAGCCTTCCACTTTCCAGCTTTACTCTCCTCCTTGTCCCACCTATAATTCCTGCCTAGCCAATGGCCAATCAGTGTTTTATTTATTGACTAATCAGCAACACATTTGCCATACAAAACATCCCACAGCAAAACCCTCTCTTGAAAAAATGAAAAAAAACAAAAAACAAAAAAAACTCAGAACAGTACTCCCTGGATATGCTAGTGTTAGATGAGATAAAGACATAATAATTATAATGATTTCCCCAATGTCACCCTATTGCTTGTTAGATGATGTTCTATAATGAAAACCTAATTCTGTGGGGGAGAAAAACCTTCCAGGTTGTTAGGTTTAATCAAACTGGTTGGGGAACATTACCATGAGCTTAAAGTAGGAGTAGGAGAAGTTTGCAGGCCTTCACTTGACCTTGATAAACAGTGGTGTTTGGGCTTAGGTTATGAATGATGTTTTGTGTATTAGTCTGTGTTCATGATTGTTCTCTATCATGTGGAAGCTGTCAGTCCTCAGACATCTATCATAATTTCTGTATCTCATCTAATTAATATTTTTTATGTTCTCCAAATCCTTTTTATCATTATTTTTATTATGTTGTGTCTTAGTCAGAATACATCTCAGCCACAAAACATGGTAGCTGAGAAGCCGTTAATTTATCATGCTGACATTCTTTCAAACGGTCTCATATCAATCACAAAATGTGTGATGGGTTTTTCTAAGCAACAACTTGAACAATTGTGCATCTGAGAATGTTGAAGAAGACAAGGCAAAAGCCTAATAAAAATAGAAAATGCATAGGGAGAGGAATATAATTGTAGTTTATGGTTCATTTAAAAAAAAGTTTTCTGTACATTTTTAGTATTTCAATAATGAGAATATGAGTCTCTAAAGAGTTTTCTCATCCTTTCAAGTTAGAACTGAGCTGCTAGAAGGGGAATATATTTTTCCTGAATTTTATATGAGAAGTTGTGTTTAACAACTAAAATTACTTCAATGTTATAAAAATAAGCCAATGGTTAAGAGCACAGCTTTCTCTCAGGGCTGGCTATGGAAACCTAACCAGTCATAATCCTTTTCAGTCGTGTTGGGGGAAAGATATTCTCAGAAGACAGAGAGGTCTGTCAAATTGCAGAGAAAACTCCCAATGACAAATTTGAATCTCAAATTCTAGGCACCGTTGCAGCCTAGGTTTTAGTCCTGAGAGTAGCTCAATCACATTTTCATTCTTTCCTTTGTTGTGAGGTGACATGATGTTGTTCCCACCATGTTCAGAGGTGCTGAGGACACAGTATGTGATTTGTGGTTCTTCCACACAATCAGATTTACCCAGCATTCCTCAGGATTTAGTCTGAGGCCCTGAGAATAAGGCCAATGGTTTAAGGAGGAATGCAGTTCAGGGCTGTTACTGGGGTGCATCAGTGAATTTCTCCACCAGAGTGCAAGTTTATTGTGAGAAGAACTTTTGTTTCTCTCTTGGATATTTAACTGTTATCTGTTCAAATTAGGTATGGCAATGTGTGTACTTGTTGACTGAGGTAGAATTCTATGACATGGCCCTGCATGAGATGAAAGGAGGGACACTGAGCCACCTGTTTACTTTGAAAACCTTGTCTGATGGATTTCAGTGCATAAGGATTACACTGCTCACTGACTTCTGTACAGACTGCTGGGAAATAGGACAATACCTCACTGATTTTAAAGCAAAGCTGATTGTCTCCATTGCTTATAACTCCTATTTGAAATCAGCAATGCCCATGTGCAGTTCCTTTCATTGATAATTTATAATCATGGTGCTTAACTTGGGATTGATGAGTACTGATCCATCCTCTTATCTTTAATACTTAAACACAGGGAGTAAGCCATCCTACTTTAAGTGAATGAACCATGTGTGTCCTTAAGACTCAATTATTCTTGACCATGCAAAAAATTTTTTCAGTGCTGCTTGAAAAACTCTATGTTTGTAAAGCATAGGGTGTATCAAAGACAAAAGGTTTATGTTGAAATGTGATCCACAATCTTAACTGTTGGGACAATCTATCTGAAGGCAGAATGTTTTTAAAGTGATTTGATTGGGTCAATGAAAACACAAAGTTGTGCATATGTGTGTTTCAGGATGAGAAAACAAATTAAAAAATTATATGATGTTTTAGAGGACAGAAAACATAGATTTTTTGCATAAAGGGGAGGTGATTGATGTTCCACATACTATCTCTGACATAGGGGCTCTACTTCTCATAGTTCACCATAAGTCTCAGGTGCCCATTGTTCATAGTTATTTGCCAAGGGCCTCCTCATAAACATGGTCTTCTTTATACAGAGTTCTGGTTTTCCTTTCATCACTATTTAGCTGTTAGTTGAAATTCTTATAGAAAATAAATTTCGTACTCAGGGATGGTGATACCTCCAGAAGTTCCTTTATTGCATAGAATGTTTTAGCTATCATGGGAATTTTGTTTTTCTATATGAAGTTGAGTATTGTTCTTTTGTGGTCAGTGGAGATTTATATTGGGATTTGGATGGGGATTTCATTGACTCTGTAGACTGCTTTTGGTAAGATTGCCATGTTTTCTGTTAATCCTACCTATCCAAGAGGTATGAGGTCTTTCCATTTTCTGATATCTTCTTCAATTTCTTTCTTCAAAGACTTAAAGTTCTTGTCATACAGGTCTTTCACTTGTTTGGTTAGAGTTACCCCAAGATATATTATACTATTTGTGGCTATTGTAAAGGGTGTTATTTCTCTGATTGCTTTCTCAGTGGGTTAATCATTTGTACATGGGAGGGTACTGATTTTTTTCAGTTAATCTTGTTTTTTGTCACATTACTGAAGGTGTTTATCAGCTGTAGGAGTTGCCTGGTAGAATTTTTGGGGTCACTTATGTATACTATCAAACCATCTGCAAATAGCAAAAATTTGACTTCATGCCGGGCGGTGGTGGCACATGCCTTTAGTCCCAGCACTTGGGAGGCAGAGGCAGGCGGATCTCTGTGAGTTCGAGGCCAGCCTGGTCTCCAAAGCGAGTTCCAGGAAAGGTGCAAAGCTACACAGAGAAACCCTGTCTCAAAAAACAAAAACAAACAAAAAAAAATTGACTTCTTCCATTCCAATTTGTAGCCCTTTGATCTCGTTTTGTTTTCTTATTTCTCTAGCTAGAACTTTGAGTACTATACTGAATAGATTTTGGAAAGAGTGGACAACCTTGTCTTGTTTCTGATTCTAATGGAATTGCTTTGAGTTTCTCTCCATTTAATTTGATGTTGGTTGTCAGCTTGCTGTATTATGGTGATATTTTATTTGTGCTGAAATGTGATTTTTTTGTATGTTAATAAATAAAGTTGCCTGGGGGTCAGAGCTAATAGCAAGCCATAGCAGAAGCCGGGTGGTGGTGCCACACACTTTTAATCCCATCACATGGTAGGCAAAGTCTGTGTGTTCAAGGACATAGCCATCTTGGAGACACACGCTTTTAATCTCAATACCAACCATAGAGATCTGGAGGTCTGTATAGACAGGCAGTGACAAGGTCATGTGGTTGGGTTTACAACCAATGAGAAGGCAGAACAGAAAGTCAATAACAAGACAGACACACAGGAAATAGGTCTCTTTCTCAGGGGAAGGATGGCAGTGGCAATGAGGTGTAAGAAGGCAGTCTTGGTCTCAGCTCTTAGCTACTGCTCTCTGACCTCTGGGGCTTTTAACTCTGCATTTGGCTCTGTGTTTCTTATTTAATAAAACCATTCAGAATTACATCTACACTGTTTTTTTTTTAATTATGTTTAGGTATGTTCCTTGTATCCCTGATCTCTCCAAGATCTTTATCATGAAGGGGTGTTGGATTTTGTCATGGGCTTTTTCAATATCTAATGAGATGATCATGTTGTTTTTTTTCTTTCAGTTTATTTATATGATGCATTACATTGACAGATTTTCAGATGTTGATCCATCCCTGCATCTCTGGGATGAAGCCTATTTGATGATGGTGGATGATTTTTCTGATGTGTTCTTGGATTCCATTTGCCAGTAATTTATTGGGTATTTTTGCATCAAATGTTCATGAGGGAGATTGGTCTGAAATTCTCTTCCTTTGTTGCATCTTTGTATTTGGGTATCAGGGTAACTGTAGCTTCATAATAAGAATTTGGCAATGTTCCTTCTGTTTCTATTGTGCAGAACAATTTGAGGAATATTGCTGTTAGCTCTTCTTAAAAATTCTGGTAGAATTCTGTGCTGAAACCATCTGGACCTTGGCTTTTTCTTTTGGTTGGGAGAGGTAATGACTGCTTCTATTACTTCAGGGGGTAATAGGTCTATTTAAAATGTCTATCTGATCTTGATTTAATTTTGGTGTGTGGTACCTATCCAGAAAATTGTCCATTTCTTTTAGATTTTTGAATTTTGTCTATTGCACATTTTTGAAGTATGACTTAATGGTTCTCTGGATTTCCTCAGTGTCTGTTGTTAAATACCCCTTTTCATTTCTGATTACTTTCTGCCACCATGCTGTGATGCAGTCAAAGACCCTGACATAAATCCATGTACCTATGAACACCTGATTTTTGACAAAGAAGCCAAAAGTACAATGGAAAAAAGAAAGTATCTTCAACAAATGGTACTGGCATAACAAGATGTCAACATGTAGAAGAGTGCAAATAGATCTATTGCCATGCACAAAACTCAAGTCCAAGTGGATCAAAAAACTCAATATAAATCCAGTTACACTGAACCTGATAGAAGAGAATGTGGGGAGTAGCCTTGAGTGCATTAGCACAGGAGACCACTTCCTGAATATAACACCTGTGGCATGACACTGAAATCTACAATTAATAAATGGGACCTCCTGAAACTGAGAAGCTTCTGTAGGGCAAAGACGGGGTAAATAATACAAAATGGCAGCCAACAGAATGGAAAAAGGTCTTCACCAACCCCACATCTGACAGAGGGCTGATCTCTAAAATATATAAAGAAGTCAAGAAACCAGACATCAAAATACCAAATAATCCAATTTAAAAAAAATGGGGCGCAGATCTAAACAGAGAACTCTCAACAGAAGAAGCTCAAATGGCCGAAAGACATAAGGAATTGCTCACCATCCTTAGTCATCAGGGAAATGCAGCCAAAATGACTCTGAGATAGCATCTTACACCTGTCAGAATGGCTAAGATTAAAAAAAAAAAAACCTGAGGATACCTTATATTGGAGAGGATATGGAGTAAGGCGAATACTCTCCACTGCTGGTGAGAGTGAACACTTGTATAGCCACTTTGGAAACCAGTATGGCAGTTTCTCAGAAAATTGGGAATCAATCTACTTCAAGACACAGCAATACCACTCTTGGTCATATATCCAAAAGATGCTCAATCATACCACAAGGATACTTACTCAACTATGTTCATAGCAGCATTATTCATGATAGCCAGAACCTGGAAACAACCTACATGCCCCTCAACTGAAAAATGGATAAAGAAAACGTGGTACATTTGCACAATGAAGTACTATTTGCAGTAAAAATACAATGTTCATGAAATTTGCAGGCAAATAGATGGAAGTAGAAAAAAAATCATGCTGAATGAAGTAACCCAGAGCAAGAAAGACAAACACATACCTCCATCCAGTAACTGATGGAAGCAGATGCAGAGATCCCCTGCCAAGAATTGGGCTGAGCTCCAGGAGTCCAGTTGAAGAAAGGGAGGGGGGATTATATGAGCAGGGTGTGTGTGTGTGTGTGTGTGTGTGTGTGTGTGTGTGTGTGTGTGTCAAGATCGTGATGGGGAAATTCCCAGAGACAGCTGACCCAACCTATTGAGAGCTCTCAGATTCTAGACTGACAGCTAGGGAGCCTACCTGGGACCAAGATAGGCCCTCTGTAAAACTCAGAGAACACCACTTTCCAGATGATTACTGTAAACAAATGCAGTTTTCCTTCCTACTGCCCACATATTTAGACATCTGGATATGTAGTGATGAATTATTAAATTCAAATTCACTAGCTTCAGGTTGTAGTTTTCTACTTGTTTTATTAAAATCCAAAAAAACCGATCTAAGACATTTGTCTTCTTTACACCACTACTGTCTACTTTCATGGTCTAGTGTTCCCTAGTGGTAACAGCATGTTTCTCATATTCCCAGAGAGCCATGAGGAGGTACATCCCTGGCCTTTTACACATGCGAAGACTCTAATCATTAAGATGACCTAAATCAGGGCTGGAAAGATGGCTCAGCCGTTAAAGGCTAGGCTCACAACCAAAAATATAAGATGACCTAAATCAGAAGCAAGTTATCACAAAGATCAGAAGTCTCTGCACTGGTGAGACAGAACACTGCAAGGTGAAAATGGGAGCTATGTAGACTACGATGTCCAACAAGAAGTCAACAACAGGAAAAAAGTAGTGTCTTCAAGTGGGAAGCCTACAATAAGAACATGGATCTTGAATTTGAGTCTATGACTCAGTCCCTAACATCCTGTACCTTAGCACTCACAAGACAGACCACATGACCCTGCTTCTGTTCATACTCATCTATTGTTGACGAACTTCTAGGTGTCTCAGCAACATCCAATCCACCCCATGAGATCTACTGGAAATGAAAAATCAAAAAGATATGTTTTAATATTTTATTAAAATTTCATAGAAAAATATTAGTACAGTTAGTATTTTCATAGATTCTCTTAAAAGCTTACTAGGAAGTGGAGAGAATTAAACATTAGATAGATTATAAAATTCCTCTCCCCATGCTGCAGGATTATCTTCAGGTAATAGAGGATATGAATTTAAAGGAGGTTCCAGTAAGTGAGCAGTTCTAGTAAGAGAATTGTTGTTGGCATAATTATCGGTGGTGCTGTTTTAGGTTTGATTTTGCCTAAATGGAAAAAATCTCCTTTTATTTATTTTTTGACTGCCTGTTTTTTTTTTTTTTTTTTTTTTTTTTTACCAATTTTAAGGTTTCTTCATTCAGTTTATATTCATTCAAAGAACTGGAGAAGTCTCCAGCTACATCCCTCCCTCATTGTTAATATCCTTTTAATATCCCTTAAACAGCAAAATGCTTAAGGAATCAGTATCCAAGTAATCCAAAATTGAGTAGGGATCTTATCTCCTTGTTTGTATGCCCTTTCAATATTGTTTTGGATTCTGTTTCGTGCTTCTTCATCTGAAGTTCCTTCTTTTGAAAACCAGGGTTTATAATCATGAACAGTTTGCAAGCAGTCTAATACTTGTGATTTTAATACTTGTGTGACTTTCTTTAAAATGATGTAGAAGCTCAGTGGAAGACAAAGCCTTCCCTGGTTTCTGCTCCTTTATTCTCACTTACCTCCTTCTGTGGGGGTCTCATTATCTTATTTCATAGCCAATTTCAGGTCCCTGTTTGTGGTTGGTGGCTTTAGATGGCAGTGGGACCTTGGAGAAAGGAGCCTAAAAGGAGGGAGGCTAAAGTCTCATGCAATAGTCAATTTTGTTCAGAGTTAAAAGGAGCTACATGAGTAAAGTGCATAATCACAAGTGCAAGCTGCACGTGGCAGGCAAACCACACATGGAGGATAAGCCCAATGAGGCATTGACATGTTTTTCCATGCAGATGTGTAAACAAGTAACAATATCCAGTTGTAATAAAAAAAAAGTGAAGGAAACTCACTCCTACTCAGGGTTACAAAAGCATAGTCCAAGAGCAGTATTTTTTTTTTTAAGAAATTGAGGTCAAAACATTCTTGTTATGATTTTCTTGGAGTTTTCTCACAATGATTCATTAATTCTTGAATCATATTCTAACAAAAAGGGAAGGGAGAAATTATGTAATTATATTTTAATTTTACAAATTTAAAATATTTTTCATCAAATATGTAATTATGTTTTTCTTGTTTTGAAAATAGATTTTATAAATAATATATACTAATTATGGTTTTCCCTCACTCTACTCCTCCCAGATCCTCCCCACTTCTCCTCCCAACTGGATTTACTCATTTTCTGTCTCTCATTAGAAAGCAAACAGGCTTTTAAGGGAATATAATATAATATAATATAATATAATATAATATAATATAATGTAATGTAATATAATGTAATAAAAACATATTGTAATATGACAAAAGAAATAAGGAAGAAAGCACAAGAAAAGGCACAAGAAACAGAAATAGATCAAGAGATAAAATCATTTGCATACTTGGCAATTCCATAAAAGCCAATAATCAATGTTTTCTGCCTGTGATGGTTAATATTGACTAGATTTAGAATAATCTAGAAGACACACTGGACATGTCAGAGATGCTATTTGTAGAGAAGTTTATCTGTGGAGGGAATCTACACTGAATGCAGACAGCACTGAATGTTGTCTTGCAATGAATAAAAAGATGTAATCAAACTGGAGCCAACATTGATCTCTTTCTCCCTGCCTCCAGACTATGGACAAATTAAAACTCTTGGTACTGGCATAAAAACCGACATGTGGACCAATGGAATTGAATTGAAGACACTGACATTAATCCGCACACCTATGAACATATAATTTTTGACAAAGAAGCCAAAACTGTACAATGGAAAAAAGAAAGCATCTTCAACAAATGGTGCTGGCATAACAGGATATCAATGTGTAGAAGGCTGCAAATAGATCCATATCTATCACCATGCACAAAACTTAAGTCCAAGTGGATCAAAGACCTCAACATAAATCTAGCTACTCTGAACCTGATAGAAGAGAAAGTAAGAAGTAGTCTTGAACGCATTGGCATAGGAGATCACTTCCTATATATAACACCAGTAGCACAGACACTGAGAGAAACAATCAATCAACGGGACCTCTTGAAACTAAGAAGCTTTTGTAGAGCAAAGGATACGGTCAACAAGGCAAAATGA
This sequence comes from Peromyscus eremicus, assembly GCF_949786415.1. NCBI lineage: Eukaryota > Metazoa > Chordata > Mammalia > Rodentia > Cricetidae > Peromyscus > Peromyscus eremicus. The sequence continues at coordinate 144,910,207 of NC_081416.1, forward strand.
CAGCCTACAGAATGGGAAAAGGTCTTCACCAACCTCACATCTGACAGAGGACTGATATCCAGAATATATAAAAAACTCAAGAAACTAGACATCAAAATGCCCAACAGTCCAATTAAGAAATGGGCTATAGAACTGAACAGAATTCTCAACAGAGGAAACTCAAATGGCTGAAAGATATTTAAGGAATTGCTCAACATCCCTAATCATCAGGGAAATGCAAATCAAAACAACTCTAAGATACCACCTTACACCTGTCAGAATGGCTAAGATCAAAAACACTGAAGACACCTTATGCTGGAGAGGATGTGGAGCTAGGGGAACTCTCCTCCACTGCTGGTGTGAATGCAAGCTTGTACAACCACTTTGGAAATCAATATGGTGCTTTCTTAGAAAATTGGAAATTAATCTCCCCCAAGATCCAGCTATACCACTCTTGGGCATATACCCAAGGCATGCTCAATCATGCCACAAGGGCACTTGCTCAGTTATGTTCATATCAGTATTGTTTGTAATATCCAGAACCTGGAAACAACCTAGATGCCCCTCAACTGAAGAATGGATAAATAAAATGTGGTACATATACACAATGGAGTACTACTCAGCAGAGAAAAACAATGACATCATGAGGTTTGCAGGCAAATAGATGGAACTAGAAAAAAATCATCCTGAGTGAGGTAACCCAGACTCAGAAAGACAAACATGGTATGTACTCACTCATAGGAGGATACTAGATGTAAAACAAAGATGACTAAACTGCTACTCACAACTCCAGGGAGACTACCTAGTAAAGAGGACCCTAAGAAAGACACAGGAATCACCCAAGAACAGAGAAATGGAGGAGATCTACATGAGCAAACTGGACATGGGGGGGGGAGGTAAAGAAAGGCAAGGGTTGAGGGAAAGAGAGCTTAGGGGAGTGGGAGATCCCAGCTGGATCAAGAACAGAGAGGGAGAACAAGGAAAAAGAGACCATGATAAATGAAGACCCCATGGGAATAGGAAGAAGCAAAGTGCTAGAGAGGTCCCAGAAATCCACAAAGATACCTCCACAATAGACTACTGGCAATGGTCGAGAGAAAACCCAAACTGACCTACTCTGTTGATCAGATGGCCAAACACCCTAACTGTCGCGCTAGAACTCTCATCCAATGACTGATGGAAGTAGATGTAGAGATCCACGGCCAGGCCCCAGGTGGAGCTCCAGGAGTCCAATCAGCGAAAAAGAGGAGGGTTTGTGTGAGTGAGAATTGTTGAGACCATGATTTGGAAAAAGCACAGGGACAAATAGCCAAACTAGTGGAAACACATGAACTATGAACCAATAGCTGAGGAGCCCCCAACTGGATCAGGCCCTCTGGATAAGTGAGACAGTTGATTAGCTTGAACTGTTTGGGAGACCCCCAGGCAGTTGGACTGGGACTTGTCCTTAGTGCATGAGCTGGCTGTTTGGAGCCTGGGGCCTATGCAGGGACATGTTGCTCAGCCTGGGTGAAAGGAGGAGGGGACTAGACTTGCTTCAACTGAATCTACCAGGCTGAGCTGAATCCCCAGGGGAGTCCTTGCCCTGGAGGAGATGGGAATGGGGGTTGGGCTGGGGGAAGGGGGGCAGGAGGAGTGAGGACAGGGGAATCCGTGGCTGATATATAAATTAAATTAAATTATAAAATAAATTAAAAAAAGATTATTAAAAGCAGCTCCATGCTATTTTTCTGTCAACCTTTTAAGCCTCAGTAGCCTGGGTGAGAGGTAAAGTCATTGGCAGCTTTCATGATGGCAGAGTAATGGCTCCAAAACAGTCTTCCAGGAAAGCAATGAAAATAATGAAAAATCAGATAAAACAGACTTTACAAAATTATGAAAATTATTCAGTCTTAAAATAGTCTAAAAACTATTTAGGGTGGGAAATGTGAAGATCTCTGTGGAAACATAAGATTTATGATGTTTGACCTAGGCTAACAACCTTCCCTCAATCTCCAGTTGTTTATTGAACTGAAATCTGACAGCCTCAGACTCAAATTAAGAGATAAGCAACAGCTCTACAGCCATGGTGTGAGTACCAAAGATTCGAGGAGAAAGACTGACTCAAATCATCATGGCCAAATTAACTAATTAATTAAAGAAAGGTGTTGTGGAATATTAGTTTAAGATGTGTTACATTCATTTATGCTGTGGAGTATTTGTTTAATGATACAAAGATGTGTTGAATTCTCACATTGCATTTGTTTAACTCTGCAAAGCCATGTTACTTTGCTGGCCTAAAACACCTGATTGGTCTGATAAAGAACTGAATGGCCAATAGCTGAGCAGGAGAGGGATAGGTGGGGATGCCAGGCAGAGAGAATAATAGGAGGAGGAATATAGGCTTGAAAGAAGAGGAAGATCGAGGAAAGGAGGAGAAAAGGATGTCAGGGGCCAGCTACCCAGCCTCACAGCCAGCCAAGGAGTAAGAAGTAAAGAAAGATGTATAGAATAAAGAAAGGTAAAAAGCCCAGAGGCAAAATGTAAAAGAAGAAAAACGTGTTAATATGAGTTAGAAAATGTGGCTAGAAACAAGCCAATCTAAGGCTGGGCATTCATAAGTAAGAATACATCTCCATGTATTTATTTGGGAGCTGGATGGCAGACCCCCACTGAGTTAAAAAAAATCAACTACAACAAGCATTTAGTTAAAGCATGCTTTTTTATTCATGTACATGGGCTGCCTCTCCCTAAGGCAGAGTTCAAGAGATCAGTATTGGACATAGGCAAGAGAAGGTTTTTATAGTTCAAGGGTAGGGGGTATCCAAATGGTAGATATAGCAGGCAAATAGTCAGGATTACAGAAGAAGAGCATAAGCATAATAAGTTGATCATAACAACTTTTTGAAACAAAGATATGATTGCAAAGTGGTCCTAATGTAGTCATAACAACAGGTGGTCATAATAACCTTTTGAAACAACGACATGGTTGCCATTTTCTGGAACAGGAAGTAAAGAATCATTTGTAATTAAGGTCACAGGTAGAGCATAGCCTAATCCTTAAGAAACAGATTTCGCCATAAACAGGAATGAACCTAGTTGTATTTATTATAATATGGCTTTCAAGCCCAATATGAAGGCAGGCTGGTTCATGAGTATAACAGGGAGACTTCAGGAGGAGGAAATCAGCACCTTACCTCTCTAGTTATTGTACTATTTGACTTGGCTTTCAGTTCCCCCAAACTTCGTACTCAGAAAATGTTTGTCTGACCTACTTTAAACTTCCATCTATGAAAAAAATAGTTTAATCAGATGCATTTGTTTCACAACAAAGATGACAATGATGAAATATCCTCTGGAACAAACTCACCCCAGACAAAAACAGAAAGGAAAATAAAGTTGAAGGTTTTCATAATGTGCAACAGAGTGGTGACATGTTCCTGAGATGCCAGAGACCAATGTCATTAGGTGCATCATTTTCAGACAAACATTCCAAAATGTCCATCTATCATCCCTCACTGACCTTGATATCCTAGGTAAGGAGGATACAGAGAATAAGGCAGATAAGAGATTTACAGGACGTCCTTGAATTGCACCAACAGACATATAAGTCCTTAACTAAGTGTCCAATTCTTACCAACTAAAAGGTTTTTAATGATGAACTAGCCCTTATAATTGTGTGTCCACTTCAGTAGCCACATGAGGGGAATATGCTTCTGGTCTTCTAAAGCTATTAATGCTACAATGAGGAAGAAACTTGGCCACAGTGATGCAATAATAGCTCTGAGTTCAAGGGTCTAATTTCCTTAGATGACACATTATTTTATGTTGCCGAATCATCCACAGACAAAAGAGATGTCAAATGAAAATCTGCCTGAAACTGCTGCAGTGCTAGAATTCCTACCACTCCTCAAATTGCTATTGTAAATACATTCAAATTACTAAAAGTTAGCTGACTGATGATTCAAAGTTAGGTTGAATGTGGTGATGTATTGTGTCCCCTAATATACTGTGTCCCCCAATAAAATTTACCTGAGGATCAGAAGAAAAAGCCAGCCACTATAGTAAACATAGAAGTTAGGCAATGGTAGCACACACCTTTAACCCTATCACTCAGGAGGCAGGGATCTGTCTGGATCTCTGTGAGTTCAAGGCCACACTGGGAACAGAGTCAGGCGTGGTGGCACATGTCTTAAGTTCCAACACTAGTTAACCATGGAGGTCTGGAGGTCTGTACAAACAGACAGGAAGTGACAGAGCTGGGCAGGGAGAGGAAATGATGTAGCTGGACAGACAGAGCAAATAAGATAGCAGAATAGAAAGGCATATAGGCATGGGTATACAGGAAGTAGGTATCTCTTTTTGAAGACAGAGGTGTTGGTGAGGTGAGGTTAGCTTGTGGCTTTTCCTATTTTCCTGATTTCTCAGGGTTTCACCCCTATATCTGGCTCCATGTTTTTTATTTTATGAGACCATTTAGCAATTCGTCTACAGTTGAAAATAGCATTTCATTGAAAACGCTGACAGTGAAATTATTGTTTTAAACTTCTACTCAACAAATTTGAACTAGTTAAAGAATACTGCAGGGCAATGCATCACTAAGTTAACAGTGCTCCTGGTAAGATTACTAACAAAGCAAGGGTCCTGAGACCCTTCTATTAACTAATTTGAATATCACACTGTAACTCTTTGTTAATCCAATTTGACAAAAAAGAATGAAATCACTTTGATGGATAAGGAGAAATAATACTGCCCCTGTTTGGTGATACCGTGACCACCTGGGTAGAAATGCTGGATAGTGCAAAATAGTTGTAGAAGGGTCATTATTCTTTATGCCACCATTGAACTAGTGGGACATGGAATTAAAATTGCTTTTAAATTGTGTTCCCAAAGTAAAAGATATTTAGGCATACATTGAAGTGCGTATAAAGTCTATGAAAGAAAAATTACAAAACAAAATTCAGAAAATAAGAGCACACTCAATACAGATAAATAAAAAAAGAAATCTTTGAAAAGCAATGAAGGTATTTTAAAATAGAGAAAGCACACACTTTGCCACCATGCTGTGTTGCAGTCAAGGGTGACCCTTGCTGTGGGATGGTCTGTATGTCAAATGTGTTGTTCTGATTGGTCAAAAAATAAAACACTGATTGGCCGTTGGCTAGGCAGGAAGTATAGGCGGGACAAGGAGGAGAATAAAGCTGGGAAGTAGAAGGCTGAGTCAGAGAGACACTGCCAGCCACCACGATGAGAAACAGCATGTGAAGATGCCGGTAAGCCACAAGCCACGTGGCAAGGTATAGATTTATAGAAATGGATTAATTTAAGCTGTAAGAACAGTTAGCAAGAAGCCTGCCACGGCCATACAGTTTGTAACCAATATAAGTCTCTGTGTTTACTTGGTCGGGTCTGAGTGGCTGTGGGACTGGGGAGTAAGAGAGATTTGTCCTGACTGTGGGCCAGGCAGGGAAACTCTAGCTACAGACCCTTACCAGACTCTGCACTTTGCTGTGGGGATTCCAGCCTCTGGAAGTTTTCATTCTCCAGAACTCAGGAAAATATCTTTCTGCACAGTTTGAGAGACTGAATGTCTGTTTGAGAGGTGTGGTGTATTGTTCCGAAGCACACTGCCAATGGGTAGTGTTTGCAGGTCACATGGGTGTCCACTGGAGACTGACATAGCTACAGCATTGGCTTTAAATTTGGTACAGAATGTAAAAGGTTGTGATTAGAGGCTATAATGAGCTCTCTCTTGGACCCAAGCATACTGCATATACACGCTGTAAGTTCATTGCTCATAATTTTAAAATTCCTTCAATGAAATAATTTTTTAAATATTCAGCTTTATTTTCTGCTACCAGAGTCATAAAACTTCCTCTTTATCACACCTTGCTCATCTGTGTATCCATCAATCTATCTTCTATTAACTATGCAGCATAATTTTATCTATCATCATGTCTCTCTCTCGTCACCTATTATCTATCATCTGTTCCCATATATGCATCAACTTACCAACTATCTGTCTATCAGTCTGTCTGTCTGTCTATCTCTTACCATCTATCTTCTGTCTGTCTGTCTGTCTGTTTGTCAAATATTTTGATATAACTATTTATCAACTATCTATAATCTATAATCTATCATCTATCTGTCTGTCTTTCTGACCATCTGTCTATCTATCTATCTATCTATCTATCTATCTATCTATCTATCTATCATCTGTCTATCTATCATCTATCATCTACCTACTGATCTCTATTATCTGTGTATCTACGTGTCATACAATGTCAATTTCTCAATCTTTTGTAGAAAAGAATAATTTCTGTTGAATATCATATAATGTTATTTTCTCTTGTGTGAATTCTTCCTCTTAAAAGTGTTAAAATTTCCTTTTCCACTCTTGCTTTTCAAATACGCAGTCTCCAAGAGCCTGCCCCTCTCCATCTAACACTGCAGTCATGCTTGTGATCTCTGGCTACAGAACAGAGTGATGTTTGCTGAAGAGAATGTTTTTGCTCTAGTGTCTTGTTCTTGAAATGCCACCTTTAGTGGTTAAAACTTTCTCTTGATTTGAGAATGTTCTTAGAAAGAGAGTCCTCATGTGTATGACAAAAGAGTACACTGTGTAACTACCGATCCTATTTTCAAATCAATTCTTTAATTCTGATATGACTTTGAAAATAACCACTTTCACTTTTAATTGAACTATTAAGTCTCCAGCCTGGCCTTACAAAAATTAATCTAATAAAATAAGGACACAAATTCTCTTTCCAAGCAATTACTTAAAAAAAATTATGCTTCATGGGTTCATTATCCATGGTCTTTGCAATTGACAGCACATGAAAGTCAAGTGCCCCTTCAGCCTTTAGTGTAAGTTATTGCTCTGACACTAAGATGAGAGATTTCCTAAGGATTCCTAAGAGTGTGAATACATTTACAGACAGAAATGGTCTGGCTTTCCTGTCTCTTAGATGAATGATTGAAAATTTATTAGTTTCTGTGTGGCTAAGTTTTTATGACCTCCTACTGAAAGCGAAGTACATTTAGTTGCACCAGATAATATTACTATGTGGATTTTTTTGGGGGTGGGGGCTTTGTGTTTTAATAGAAAATTTAAAGTCTGAAATGCAATAAATACAAAGAAAATCACCCTAATTTGTGACTAATTTTGGAATTCTTTCCTTTTCCTGATTTTTTATGTAGTTCAATTTTTCTCCCGGAGAGGCATGGTGCCTCTCCAGCAGCATCCTCAGAGCCTCCCACTGTGGTTGGCTTCATATAAACACTAGAGTGAGGCAAAATACAGCAGAGAGGAATGAAATAAAGAGAAAATTCAAGTTTATATTGAATTACTGTGGTTCCTCTCTTCTCTGGATGAGCTTCACACTATCGCACAGCAGCTCTGAGGCCCCATGTGGCAGGCTTCCTGTATCATGTATTAGAAGGAAAAATCTGCATTCTAATGCCAGCACAGGCCATACACCAAACTGGACAGGTAGGGTGGTCACCTAAGCACCTTTGCAGTAATGGGGTCACCAACTGTAAGATGCCGCCAGTCCAGTCATCTCTCTTTATAACTCTTTTAAAAAATGACAATTTGTGCATCATCTGCACAAACAACTTGGTAAATGTTCTGTAATATTCTGCATATTTTCAGTAAATCTTGAATTCACTGAGACGGTTGTAAGTCCTGTCTGTCTGCAGTAAAAACGAGTTTGATCATGAGTGATATTCACAGGGCTGAAGTTTTCCTGTCCTTTGGAATCACAAAAGTAAAATCAAGCAAGATCCATGGAAATGCTAGAATAAATTTCTCTCCCTATGTGCAGGTAAAACAACACTTTCCACATACACTGAGTTGTAAGTTCATTTATTCAGCAATAATTTATCCCGTTTTTACTTATAATCACTGCACTTTTACTAAGCGCCAGATCTGCTTATCAATGAATTACATTAGCAGTGCTCTTTGTTGACCACAGACCAGGAGCTTAGTCTGCTCTGTGACAAGCCAAGGAGATGGCTCAGTGGGCAAAATTGCTCGACATACAAGCCTGATGATCCCAGTTTGACTCTTTAAACATATGTAAAAAGTCTGATGTAGTGTCTTGCATCTGTGATCTCAGTGTTCCTATGGGAAGATAAGAAACGGAGACAGGGGAATGGCTTGGATCTCCCAAGCCAGGTAGCCTGGAGCACACAGAGTAACATAAGCAAGGAGAGACTCTGCTTCATCAACTTGGAAAGTGAGAACTCACTACTTAAAGTCATCCTCTGACCTCAAGTTGCACACATGGCACAATCATGCACACACACACACACACACACACACACACACACACACAGACATATAGGCACACACAGACACACAGACACACACACACACACAGACACACACACACACACACTTACACACACCAAAGAAAGACACACACCACAGAAAGGGTTTTAGTACACAATGTGATGAAATATCACCTTGATGCTCAACATGTGAATATGAGGGGTCTGGCAGATGTCATGTACATTCCATTATATTCCTTTAGCTACCATACACGTTATCAACATTTAGTACTTGTTAAAATAACACAAATGTGCTGCATTATCTTTGTACATTTCCAAAGTCTTGCTGTGATGTTTTATAGTTAATATTCTCTTGATCTGGAAGAAGTTTGCAGAGGGGTATCTGTTTATTACGATTCATTGAACTTTATACATCTGCTTATTTTTCCTTCACAGCATACTTAAATTGAAAGTTTAAAAAGTGACTTGGGCATATTTAAAACATGTTACTTTATTAGTATCTTATTAGCAATACACTTTAAATTTAATGCTTACATTTTAAGCCCCAAACAAACACATTTTCTTGCAGTCCTTATGTTGGAATTAGACAAGACTGTCATGAAGCCAACATAAAAGTCTGTCACTTTTCAGGCTCTGTCAGGCTCTTTTCTTGGAGTTGCAAGATAGGGCTTCAACCTTCCTTTGCCTGCCATAATCTCTACAGGTGGCTATGGGGCTACAGCAACCTTCTACCTTCGCAGATATCACTGGTCAAGCAAGAGTTTCCACATCGACTTCCTTTGACATAGACTCTACATGAACACTTGTGATTGTAATAGACATCAACTATCTTCATTTAAAGCTAACTGATTTCCTGATTAGATTTTATTGCCAATGTGATACAACATAAGTGTTACCTGAGAAGAAAGAACCTCAAACGAAGAATTGTGTCCATCAGCTTGACCTATATCATGTCTGTGAGAGTTTCTCTTCTTTATTGATTACTACAGGAGGGCAAAGCCCACTGTGCACAGTATCATCCTAGACAGGAGGTACTGGGGCATATAAAGAGCTAATAAACACGAACCAATGAGTCAGCTAGAGAGTGAGCTAGTAAATGACATTCCTCTGTGGTCTTTGCTTCAGTTCTTGCCCTGAGTTCCATCAGTGTTGGATTGATAATTGTAAAGTGAAATTAACCCTCCAGACTTTTCCTTACCTAAGTTGCTTTTGGTCCTGACATTTTTCACAGCAACATAAAGGAAACTAGAACACTTCCCATGCCAACTTCATCTTTGAAGCAGTTTTAATAAATGATAAAGATGATCAGTGGGCCAGCATCCTCCTAAATTTGGAACCCCAGGAAGAGGATTGATGATTTTTTTTTTGAACACTTTTTCCATGGTAGTGAGGTTGGCAGGCGATTTGTGTCTTTCTAGTTTCTATAGAACCCCACTGAACTGCACTTGATAGATGTAGTCTGTCTTCCTCTTGTACTTCCTCTTGTAGTGTCAGGCTGCCCTTACTGTTTGTGTTGAGAGTGGATGGTTGTGGTTTCCTAAGAGGAATAAACAGCTTCTACTTTACCTAAATAGATGATTCTAATATGAACTTGGCATAGGCTAAACATCAGGAGGTGGGAAATGTTACCTTTTAATGGAGATGCAGGCTGAACTTTGAGTTATGGAAATGTTTTATATTCAGTGGGAGAAAGGTTAGTTTTCTTAGGTATAGAAAACTTTGCATTAGTTAATTTGCACAGCTTCATGCATTTATGACTTGGCTTGGGTGTTCCTCATACCTTGTAAACCCATTTCAGAATTGCCAGACTGTGCACCCTCAGGGAATCAAATCTGACCGTATATAAACCTGCTTTTTAGACACTACTTTCTGAAGTTCTGGGTATGAACAATTTGTTCCCTTCTGTGTGGCTAGGTCTTATGACTGTGACACTCACTTATCATGGTTTACATCGATGCCTGGCTCTCCCAGCATCCTTTAATCAATGTTCAGTTTCTCTCCAACTATCCTTCTCAACATTGCAAAAGTATGTGACAATAATGTCACCATAAAATTGAATTGGCTTTGGCATGACCTACTTATATTATTAAGATTTCACCATGTATATTTCCATTCATCTCATGACTTGAAGCATAAAATTATATCCTTTGTTCGAGTTCTGAGATGCAGAGAAATTATACTCAAAATTTTCACATTCAACCCCAGAGTTAGAAGCTTTATTTACATCATTCTCTGATTACCTTTATATGATGTTAAATTTTGTAACTGAACATAGTTCTTCCAAACCTGGTCCTCTTTTTTTGTTGTTGTTGGTAAAGATAGTCCTGTAAATATAGATGATGATGTGATTTCTAATTTAGAGTGATATAGTTTTTGTAGGCAAAATTAACAGGGTAGAGAATCATATTTCCAGAAATGATGGCACCATAATGCTCTATGGTTGATTATACATGGACTGATCTATAGACAAACAAATACTTTTCCTACAGTATGTTATCATTCTCCCTTTGAGAGACAACATCTGTGTTCTCGGTTAGTGAATAATTGAATTTATTAGGACATAGCTGATGCACAAATCTATGCATATTTAATGTGCACAATTTTATGTTTGGACATGTACACACACCAATAAGGCTATCAGTATAATCAAGGTAATTAATAGATCTAAAATTTCCAGCATCCTTTCTGTGTCTTTGGGTTTTTCTGCATCTGTTTCTATGTACATAACTGAGTATTATCAAGAATTCTACTTTCTTTGCTCTTTCAAGTGCACAATAAACATGGTAGATTTTGGGTACTGTGTTGAACAAATGAGCTCTAGGCCTTGTTAACATCACAGTGAAAACTTTAGAGCATTTTTATTGAAGGACAGGAATTACAGTGGGTGTTGCCTAGTCCTCCAAGTTGATAGACCATACCCTAGGTCCTTGAATTCTCTGCCCATGGAGTACTTGTCCATGCTGCGAAGAAGCCAAGTGCCCTGCTAAAGTTCTGGGGCATCAATCATAGAAAGGGGCAATTTGGTCCAGAGAAGATGGTGATTCTTTTTGTACTGCTAAAAATGAAACTTTTCTGGGTGTGTTTAAGGGAATACTTCTTTATATTGTTATACCAAAAAAAATGACATTAGGAGAGAAGTAGATTTTTTATATGAAAAGTAAGATTGTAACACAAATTGCTAAATGCTCTTATTAATAAAAAAAACCCAGAGCCAGATATTGGGGTGAAAGCTGAAAGATCAGAGGAATAGTACAAGCCAGCCACAAGTTCTTACAGCTAGGAAATCCTCAGCCCAAGAGCAAGACTTCCTGTTTACTCACACCTTTTATATCTTTTTGTACCCTACAATCTTCCTTCCTTCCCAGTGCTGGGATTAAAAGCATGTGTGTTTCCCAAGTACTTGGTAGAAAAGGTTGGAGATCTCAAGTGCTGGGATTAAAGGCATGTGCCACCATACATGGCTCTGTTTCCAGTGTGGCCTTGAACTCACAGAGATCCAGATGGAACTCTGCCTCCTAAGTGACAGGATTAAGGATGTGTGCCACCACTGTCTTGCCTGTATGTCTAATCCAGTGGCTAGCTCTGTCCTCTGATCCCCAGATAAGTTTATTAGGGTACACAATATATTGGAGTACACAATATATCACCACATTTCCCCTTTTTTGTCTAAATATTAAAAGGTTATAACTAATATAAGAAAACCTATATACAATAAGTATATACAATATATGCAGTCAAGAATTGCATTAACAATGTCCAATCCATTAACATTGGACTAGTTCAAACAAAAAACTCTACTATTTATACTATCTTGGTGAGTCCAAAATGTACCTAATTCAGTTTCTATCCTAACTTGTATTACCAACACAAAACTATCTTTTGATGTTTTTCAAACGTATACACTTTACACCTCTCAAGATACTTAAAAAAATTTTAGGCTTTTAAAAATATTTTGACAAGAAATATGAATCAATGATGATTATAGAGATAGGGATGCTACTAGCAGTTGTCCGCTCTCCTGATGCACAAGGTAGAGACTCTCAGTCTTCCGGAATATGCTGTCTCTGGCTTTTAGAAGTAGACAAGCAGCCAAAATTTTCCTTCTTTCTCCACTTTCTGATGTGTGTAAAGTCTTTTGGAGACAACATATGCCAGTTTTTAGTCACAGCACACTCCTAAACCAAATGCTAATTCTTGTTCCTATGAATACATCCTTGAGCTGAATTTAGTTTTTCTTTTAACAAGTCTCTGGATTTACAGCTTGCATTGTCAGTGTCAAACTCAGAAACTGAGTTTGAAATATAACTTCAAGAAAATCTTCTTTTCCTTCACTCATCAGCTAAATGGAAGTATAGCCTCATCTGCCAATGAAATTAAAATTTTATTATTTATATATATGTTATATATATATGATTACATCTAATATAATACAATATATATTATTGTATAAATGTGGTGAAGTCTGAAAGTGTGAAATGGAGACTAACACTGAATACGGTGGGTGATAAGGAAGGGTGGCATGTGGGTGGATGTTACATGGGACAGGAAGTATTTAAATGGAGTCAAGTTCATTCAGTGATTCCCCGCCCTAATACTGTGCATTACTACAGAAATCCATTAAACTTTCACTGTAATTAAAGAACATTTCATAGAAACAAAATTTAATGTATCACAGTAAGAGATGATTCAGTTAGTAAAGTGGTTGCTATGAAACATGAGGACCCAGACTTGGACCCTGTACTTGCATGTAAAAAGTTGATTGTGGTGGCACAATCCTACAGCCCCAGTGCTGTGTGAAACAGATACTGGTAGATTTCTGGAGCTCATTGGCCAGACAGCTTAGCCAAAATGTCGGACTCTGTGTTTAGTGTGAGACCCTGTCTCAGAAAATATGATGAAGAGGTCAAGGAAAACACCTAGTGTGTAAATTTGTTTTCCATATACATGTGTCCACATACAAATATGGACACATTTGTGCACACTCCCATAAACACACAAAGACACCCCACCACCACATACAAATTGATAACTTTTCAAACTTGCTCATCCTTTTACATTTTCTTCCAAATGAAGTTTTTCTCCTTTCTAATAATTTTGCCTCTTATTTTAAGTAGATATTTGACATACTGATATGAAGTATGTTGTCATTTCAACATTGTGGGTTTGCAGAGAGAAGAATGTACGGATGCTAGGCTACCAATCTGAACATTTATCTGTTTCTTTTGTGATGCTTCTGAGAATGTTGACTGTCTACTTCATCAAATATAAAAGCATAAATATGTGAAAGTATGCTTGGCTAGGTTTTCTTTTTCTTGTGAAAGTTATGTCACTCTCAGACTCTTCAGCATTTGTTCTTGGAACATCAAAACAATGACCTTAAAACACACTCAAGCACAACTTGAAAGGCTTGCCAGCTGTGATGGCACTCAGTAGCTTTCCATCTTCTCTTTCTAAAGCTGCACAGAACACACACAGGATACAATGTGAGTTTCTGCTCTTTGTAGAGATTCCCCAGGAGTGTTCTTTTCCTGAGTATTCCCCATTTCTCTCTGTCCTCAAAGGCCTTGGAGAGAAAATTGCCCAAACTAAAATATGTCAGAGTATGCATTTTCACACTCCCTTGAAACCAGAGAGACATCTTAGTCATAATCATTTCCTTCCTTCTCACACTCTAGCTCTTTCCAGAATGAAAACTGACAGTCCACCTGCCTGCTGGAGCCTCTGCTACCTGCATGTCCAAAATATAACCCTCTTGAGGGAAGCTTGGAAACTCTGTGTATATAATCTCTTACAGACCAGCCATCCCTTAAAAAGTGTCACAATTTCCTGTTCCTTTATGCATCGTCTCCAATGTCCTGGTCAGTGGCTCTTGAAGCACTGGCAGAGTTTTGCTTTAGGTCAAATCCCAATGCTCAAACTGGATTTCCTTTGGACTTGGTTGACTTACTAGGCCTGCTTCTTCTATAGATTTATTTTTATTTTTGGTTGTGTGTAGGTGTGTGTTTATACTTAGAGGCTTTTAGTTATGTGTATGTGTGTGTTTATGATTAATGGTTGTTAGTTATACGTGTGGGTGTGTTTATATTTGGGGATTTTTAGTCATGTGTATATATGTGTTTTATATTCTGCTCTTGAGTATAGTTTCATGCAGAGGTCAGAAAAGATTGTTGGATCCCTAGATGCAGGAATTACAGGCTGCTGCTGTGAGTCACCCAAAGTGGGATCTGGGAATCACTTTAAGTCTCTTGAAAGAGCATTAAATGCTCCTAACTGCTGAAGCAACTTTCCTGCTCAGGTACATGGGTTTTATAAAGTTACTTAATGTCTCTGGGTATCATAAAATGCGGATATTAGTAATACCTGAATCCTTCAATCATTATGTTTTGATTTTTGCTGACATTATATACACAAAGACTGCTCTGAAAAGGATCCAGCACAGAATAATTCTAGGGAAACATTTGCCCTTTGTGACATAGACACACAATCATTCCAGTGACATCAGCAGAATGTTTTTTCTGTCATTAACCCCATATATATACATATATATATATATATATATATATATATATATATATATATATATATCTTCTATTTTTCTTTCTTTCTTATGGAGCCTAGCCTGCCCTACAACTAAAATGGAGGCTAGTCTGCCCTCATTTTTGCAATCCTCTTGGCTCAACCTCCTACGTGCTGGGATTTCAGGCCTGTACCACCAGGTGCAGCTTGAATGAATTTCCAAGTCAATCTTTCACTCATTCAGATTCTCTATTGTCTAAGCACCTACCAAAAATTCTCATCTGAATGATGTGTTTTGTTGCTGCACATAGTGCACACTCTAATCCCTGCATGAGGGTGGGAATATGACTGTAAAATAAGCAACAAAAACATGAAGAACAAAAGAAGACCTCATTCTTTGTGCATCCCTCTCACTTTGTGTAAGTTGTATTTCATTATTATCAATTTCTCTATGAGTTGTGTGCATTGAAGTCTCTCCTAATACTGATCAACTCTCAACTCCATTGTCACAGCAGCTTTTCTAACAGTCTATTCAAAGTTACAGTCTCGGGAATTCTCCACAGGCAAAGGCATTCTGCATTCTTTCAGTATATATCTTTCTTTAAATTGAGGTACTTCTGTGGATGTATGCTTTTCCTGTGGAAGAAAGCTCACATTTTAAGCACATAGTTCAGTGAACTTTGTCATAATTATACACATGCAGCTGCCACTCATACATTATAGGGTTTCTACTAATATCCAGAACTTTTCTCATATTCCTTTGCCAGTAACTACTACACTGTTGGCAAGATTTAGTCTAATGTCTATTTACAGTTTAGACTTGCGGACTCTAAACTTCTGTAAGGCATATAGTGAACACATACCTAAACACATATAAATGCATACAAAACACATACAAACTCATCCACAAAATGACACACAAACACATAAACACATGCAAACACAAATACACATAAACACAAACATACACATACACATGCACAAACTGAGCCACAAAATATATACAAGTACACACGTAAACACAAGAACAACAAATAAATACACACATAAGCACACAACACAAATATGTACAAACACACATGATCTCACACACACACACACATGAAAGTATAAACACCAAAATACACACACAAGCACACAAATACAAACACACATATAAACCCACAAAAACATATACCCAGACATGTAAACAAACATCAAACATAAACACACACACACACACACACACACACACACACACACACACACACATATACACACGTCCTAAGCCTGAGCTAGATGAATCATTAATTTCCCTGTGATTGAGCATTGCCTAACACAGGGTTGACACCCTACCCTACAGATACCTTGCTTGAGTTCTTTCTTAACTTCAGGGTTTTAGAAACTGTGGTAAAATCATCTCATATTGAAAATTCACTCAGTAGGAGAGACTAACTTCACAGGCAGGGGCTCTTCATTCTCTTCATGTGATGTCTATTGTCTTCTTGGGCTTCCCAGCTTGCCCTGCATTTCACTCACACCCGTACACTCTCAGTACATCAGGAAAGACAAACCCTCAACCTTGAGAAGCAGCAGGCCAGGCAAGTAGCATGCTTTATCTCACTTTCTGTTCAAAGTCCACCTAGAGAACTCCAAGGAAGTCTCACATAAAATATCTTACAGATAATAATCAAAATGCCAAGCTACATAACTCAGCCTGTGCTGTGCATCCACTCCCTACCACAGAGTTGGTGACTTCCATTTAATATGAGTAGGTAATCCAGCCTTCCCAAGTGTATCATCATGTCAAAATGAAAAGAAATCAAATCTGTACTAAGTATGTTTTAAATACTGCTAGAGAATTTTCTGTATTTGAAAGGGACACAATGTACAATATTCAACATGATGTAGAAAACCAGCAACCACAGAAGCCCATATCACATGTGGAACCTGCTGGATTCTTCAATCAATATTATGTATCTTACATCACCCACATAAGTATTGTCTATATATACTGAAATTAATATTTCTTTCTCACTATAAAACTCTCCAAGGAGATTCAAATTCAAAATCATAGGGAGAAAAAACTCGTAAGTTTCCTTCTGTCTTTTTCACTCATGGTAAGTGATTTCTCATCCTGATTGCCCAGTCCTTATGTGATTTATACTCAAACATCACAGATGGGGTAAATCTCCAGGGTGGCTCCCAACTCCCACAACAAACCCACTGAAACAGAAATGTGCAAAAGCAAATCATCACTGGAGTAACCACAATGCTTTTGGACTTTGTGCTAGTTACTTGAAAGAATTCTCACCACGCCGAATAGTTCCTTGTGTGCCTGAGGAGACCCACTGCAAGCCCAAGTGAACAGCAATGCCAAATTCTTCTGCCTGTATTTAGCACAGTCTCTGCAGCATCTAGCAGGCTACATGCTTTCCCTGTTTCCACAGTATACACACAGTGGAGGGATTCTTTGAAGTGATCTTTGCTTTTATCTGGTATGGGTGAAAACTTAGTTTATAAGCTTCTGAGCACATTCCTTCTCTCAGCAGACTCTTGAACAGAACCTTGACTTTTAAGCAAGGAACAGGGTAAAGCAGTTCCCCAGCCTGTAGCAGTTCAAATTAGAAGCCAGAAAAAGAATAGCTAGAAGGCCCTTTGGAGGCAGACATTTGACAGAATGCATCGTAAGTGGCTGAAGACAATTCAGATGAGCAGCCTCTTCCTGTCAATCTCTTCATAATGGAAGGAGCCCAGCACTTGTCAGGGGGTCTTGAATCAGATGCTAACTTCACTAGTATTGTTGACTCATTACCTATTTGGATCCAGAAGCCTTCACTTAGTGCTCTCTTCTTGGTGAATGAGGCAAGGGATAGATTGTAGTTGGTGCACAAGCATTCAGAACTCTGTGGGCTAATGTCTTTTAAAAGCAGCTAGTTTGTAGACTTATTTCACTGTACAGTATTCACAGTGTCTTTCTTTATGGACTCAGATACTCTATAAGTAGAATATCTGAGCTCATGGTGCCTGTTACCACAGAGTTCAATGAGTAGAGAGAGAAATTGATCTCTAAGTTCGCTTTATACACACAAGAGTCAGTGATCTAAGAAGGCAGTAGATTTACATCCTAAAACTAACTGCCTTCCCTTTCAATTTCAGTCAGCAAACCGCAACAAGATGAGAAAATTATTACAAAAATCAGTCTTGCCCCTCTAGTAAGGTGGTCAACCACGGTTGTGAGACGTTTTCTCTCAGTATTGTCCGCTGTTCTCTTCTTTCATTCAAAAATATGTGTGGTCATGTGTCACTGGAACTGCTGAATCTAGTTAGTGTTTCTTACACCAACCTTGGATTCCCCCAGGGGCTTCTGAATTGGGGGGGGGGCAGGGAATTGAGTAGAACAAACAAACCACTAAGAGTGTGCATGTGCTAAAGTAGTAATCACATATACCGCTGATTCCTGTCTACGATATGGAGGTGGAGGATCTTTTTTTTTTCTCAACAGGAACTCACATTTATTGAGATGGTAAGTGGAAAGGCAAGGACCTTTCCACATTGGCTGAACAAGAAACTGAAGAAACATTCACTGCATGTTTTACAATATTTTCTCTTCCAAAGTGCATTTCTGAAAACAAGTTTTTAATCACTGTTCTTAATATTGAAATCAAATTAATCCTGACTTAATTAATATAATGTAAAAGAATAGATTATTTTTTAGGATTTCTAGTAATTTACTTTTAGTAACAAGGGGTCAGAGAAAAAGAATCACCCTTACAGACATAACCTTTGGTAACTGTTCTTAAACTCTCCTAGACAAAAATTCTTCATAAATTTTTTCTTCCAGTTCAGAAGGGAAAAATCAAATTCTTACTTTCTGGGATGGACACCAAATTTGCACAACTCAAGTGTTCATGGAGATGGATCTTTATAATAGAGAATGAAAGTACCCCATCCATCCCTCACTCCTCTTGTCCAATTTTAATTCCTTCAATAAGACACAGATATTCCTAAAACAACATAACAAGTTACTTTCTCACCAAAGATTCTAATGAGATAAAGTAGTTTAATATATTAATGAGTGCTTTCTCTAACCTATACCAACAAATGAGTAGTTCAAATATATAACTATTTTTGAAATTACATTAGAGAGATGTTTATGATATATGTCTCCCAATTTGGTAAATTAGTCTATTCTTGTGGTGACTCCATGAGTCATCTTAACAGATAATAAAACTGGAATGAACCAATGTTAATGAAGACATTGTTTACAATAACTGGGTGAGCACACCAGGGACAGATGCTATTTTTACTGTACACATTATGTCAAACAACCAATCAAATTAGAGTTTACCATATGCAGATGCTGAACTGAGCCAAAGGAGACATGAGCTACAAGAAGAAACAAGGGCAGTTCTTAACAGGCAAAGGCAGAATTAGGGTGCCAATTTCCACATTTTTGTTTTTCATTGTTGCTGACAATCTGTTTTGCTCCCCTAACCCTACTGACCAGGTCTCAGTGTGAGGAAAGCTGACCAAATGAGCAAGAAAAACAACTCCTAACCAGGTAAACCCACGGACTAGGCAACCAAGGTCCTAGAACAAGCTAAAGATACTGTACCAGTAAAAATATAATCCAGGGCTTCATTTATTATCCAAATAAGGTGCCTTCACTCAGACCCAGATGGTAAGTTTTTGAAGATTTATTAATTAGTCATAGCTTCTCTTCTTTGTGTCTCCTGAAACATTTAATCCTTCAGTTTAGAAAAAAGTAGCATTTTCCTTTACAGGAGAACCTGAAAGATGATAAGGCTGAAAGCCTTTGGGTAAAACATGGAGGAAAGAAGAGATCTTTCACACTTCAAAGAGAATTCAAGTCATTTTCAACAAGTTCAGTGAGGATGGAATTTAAGAGGCATATAGGGAAGGTGAGAAGGGAGCTTGGGCTGGAAGCCGTCACCAGGATTTCAAAGAGATCAAGAGAACAACAAAGACAATCTTTTGATAAAGGATGTGCACAGAACTAAAAAAACTTGTCATTGTATTATTCTTTAACAATTGAGAATAGTCAGTGGAACTGGACAGAAAGCACAGATTACATTTCTCCACCTGGGAGAAGGGCATGTATAAACTATAGTTCACATGAACATGCTGATGAGATGCAGGTACAGGCTATCTGCATGGATCTCAGCTGCAGTGACTTGTACATGATCTGCTGAATACCTGCCACAGGACTGTGTTCAAGGGAGGCAAGAAGATCCCCCAGGTCTATCATTATCTACTCAAGAGCCCTTTGAAATCCCAGAGTCCCACTGTCTTGGACCCTATTCTGTTTTCTTCCACAATTTTGTGTTCAAATTTAGCTTGATTTTGTTAGAAAGCAAAGCAAAATATGTATGAAACTGTGATTTTTAACAGATATTTCATGGTAGAAAATTGCTTTAATATTTTCTCTTAAATACTTGTTATTACTCTACATAAAAAAGTAGGCAAAGGATGGGTCTACTCTATACATAAAACATAAATCTTCTTTCTTTCCTCCAAGATAGGCAACTTGGGAAATGAGCTTGGAAAGCATCAGGCTGAGGGAGTCCACTGGTATTATCCCATCCAGTGAATAATGTATGGGAGAAATCTAAACCATGTAATTTCTTGAAAGTCAGCACTCTATTTCTGTTTTGATAACCTTGTTCATTTATATTTTATGGTATATTATTATAAATCCTTTCAGGATATAAGTGGTGTGTAAATTATGAATTAGGGCACTGGTACTGCTGGGCATGAGAGTCTTCATGCATCACTGTTTTGCTGTGGGTCATTAACTTACAAGCCATCTCTGAGCTACACTCCCAAACTCTAAGCACAAGGCTTTAAACTTGGTAAACTCTGTTGTTCAGGTCACTAATATGCACTGACTAGATTAGAAAACTGAAGGTGCCTTGAATGATCTACACATGTTTCTCTCCATAAAATAGGGACACTTATTAAAGCAAAAGGCAAAATCATTAAAAAACACACTGCGATAGCATCTCTTCTATCTCTCACTAAGCAAGATGAACGTTGACTGTATAACCAAAATAACTGGACAGAAAAGAAAAGGAGTTGTCTGGTTTATTTTTGGAATCTGTCTTTATAAAAGTCTGTTTGGGAACAGTGTCTTACTACTTGTAAAGAGAAATGAATCTCTGCAGTGATTAACAGAGCAACATAGAACAGCATCATGTTAAGGTTTATCTCTGGACAGACACGATCCTGGTTTCAGTCCTACTCCAGCAACTCACCCCTCCATGGTCTTGCTGAACTGACCTCATTTTCAGTCATATTTCCTCACACACAAAATGGACTTGGTCATACTGTCAACACTGTAAGAATTAGAAGCAAATTAATATGAAAATGCAGAATGGAGGAAATAAGTCACAATTGGCATTAAATATTGCATTTGCATATATCTTGTATTGGTTTCTGATGTGGAAATCAAGTGTACTTTGGGTGAGTTTGTGCTTTGTGAGTATCCTTGAGTTGAAGTAATCAACTGCTAAACAACTCCAAGTATTAGTTCTGAATCCTTGATCTGATCACTACATCTGAGGATTTCCTTTCTGTTCTTTGACTTTCAGATTTGTTTATTTAGTTAATAACAATAGACTCAGTACATTGAATATATGTGTTTTCATATGTATATGTAAGTATATAGATGAAGCAATAATAATGAAGAGATGAGTTTAGGAGAGGGCACATGGAATTTTGAGAGGGGAGAGATGGGTGGAACTGATCTGGATATAATGCTCAGGTCTCAAAACTAAAACGAAAAGAAATAAATATCATTTTCAGAAAAATGTCAAAAAAAAAACCCTCCATAATCCAGGAATCACCTACAACAGAGTTGTGCTTAATTAGCACTTCATCTCTTGTGTTCACTCTTTGTTCAATACTGCTGTGGGAATAAACTACACGGATGATGGTTTAGCAAGTATAACAACTGCATGGAATTGGAACTGAACTCAAAATATTTTAAAAACTGGGCATAAATTCGCCTTCATTCATTAGGAAATGTCTACTTGATGGTTTGCCTGCATTCTAGTGTGAAATTTAGAATTCTTCTGGAAGAACCTGGTGATTTTGAGATGAACAAATGTTCTTACATGCATGAATAAGAATTACTTTAAATTCTAAGATACCCAAAACAACTCTTGGTGTGCTGAACAATCCTGGCACTGGCTAGAGCCCAAATCTTCCTTTTTCAGCCACAACAGGAGCCACAGTTTTACTTCTGAGACATTTTCTCTCTTCAAAAGGCCAAAACCTCTGCCTATCCTCTCCAGGAAAACCTCAGATCCTGCCCCACATAAGCAGCAATTCTCCTCATGAGCTCACAAAACATCCCTCTAATAGTAATGGTGACCTCACAGTTGTCTCTGCCACTGTTAGAAAATGTGTGGAAACAAAGCAGCTGTGCTCTGTCAATCCTTTCTCTGTCAGGACTCCCTCAGAAGCTGGAGACATGAAGTGGTCTGTCAGGATTCCCTTAGATGCTAGAGGTGTGACTGCTCTGTCTGAACTCTCTCAGAAGCTGTAGGAATGGCTGATGTCAGGATTCAGTCCTGGAGAGATGATTGGTATGTTATAAATTCTTCAGAAGTTGGACATGAGACTAGTCTGTCAGGACTTCCCCAAAGGCTGGAGTTATGACATGGTCTTTCATGATTCTTTCAGAACATAAGTTGTGACTGGTCCACTTGTCCATATAAGCATCCTTATCTAACACATGGATATGGGAGATAGGAATGATAGACCACAGTGTTTTGAAGCATCTCTCCTCCTGAAAGCAGACTGAGTTTCCTTCATGCTAGTGCCCATCAGACTGTGATGCTACAGCTGCCCAATTTGGCTATGTGTTTGGCATTTATAGACTCACTTAAAAAACCAAAACTAAGCCACTGTGGCCACTGCTCACTGTCTCATTTTCTGACAGCTGCACCTTGACAAGATTGCTCAGGCAGAAGCTATTTTTCTGATTTTGAGTAGACTCTACACCCTTCTCTCTGAAATATAATTAAATTTCCTGAATCAAACCTTCTATGTAGCTCATAGGTTCATAGGTGTGTCAAGGTTTTTAACTTAGAACCACCCACTCTGTCCCAAGTGAGGTTAAAAAAAGAACTTGTGCTGCCATTATTTATTCCATATATCCATAGAATATAGATGAGAGGATTGTATAATCTAAGAATTTCCAAGAAAATTAGAATCACCTAATCTAAAAATTTTCAACTGTAATTGAGACTAAATATTGTGCTGTAGATACTATGAAAATGAGAGTAATTAGAAGGCTGTGTGATGATGCAGTGATTAGCCATACAATAGTTCAATTTTGAACTGTTATTTATTTTATGTTTACATGTAAGCATGAATGTGTGTATATACATGTGCTAGAGTATTTTAATAATACTTTGTCCTGTCTAAATAAATTATGTTATTCTTCCAAGACAGACACAAAACTTTCCTGTTATTAAAAAGAAAACGCTTAATCAGCTTTAAAGTGCCCTGTCTCATGAGTTGTAGAAATGAGATTTAAAACATTTTCTGACACACTTTGCAAAATTCATTTTTTGACCTTGCTCCAAATTTTCACATGCAGAATGGCTATAACTGACAGTTGATAAAAAGTTCAGGTTTTAAAAATAGTTTGATATCAGGTACATGGGAGGTAACAGTTTATTTGAAATACAGTTATTTTAAGGAGAGAAAAAAACATGCTTATTGGACAAATATTGTGTACAGATAACTAAGTAAACTCCATTTTTTTATAATAGCAAGAGTAAAATTTCTATTCATGAAGATTTTTTTTTTACATTTGTTTGATTGAATTTTAAGTTTCCTTTAGTATAACATTTCTAACCATATCTTGGATGATTGTCAGCTCACATTATAGTATTGAGTCATTTAAAATTATAGTTTTAAACTGAAATATTTAAAATGTAATATTACTTGTTTTGAAGTATAAAAGCTTCATTCTAAGGTTTATTTTACTTTTAATTATATGTGTATTGTGTATCCACATGTGGGTGTTTGTATGAGTGCAGTGCCTTCAAAGTCCAGAAGAGGGCAATAGAGAGAGAACAGGCAGTTGTGAACTGCCTGAAGGGGGTGCTGAGAACTAAACTTAGTCTTCTGCTAGAGCAGGATATAATTGCAACTGTTGAATCATGTCTCCATCCCTAAGGTTGTATTATAAATGAATAATTTCATCTTTTCATTTATTGAGTGATTAGTTTATGGACTAATTTAATAAGGAGAGAGTAAATTGTGTGTGTACAAAATGGTGCATTAGGAATCAGGAAGTGTAACTCCCCTCAGGAGCCTAGGATCGACTATCTGTTGACATGGGAACGTAGAAGAGGAAAATAGCCTGATCATAACAGCCAGCATCTTCAGCAGAGCATCTGTGACTCCTTACCAGATACTCCCATGAGATTGGTCCTGTTGACTGTTCGGTGATGTTTCCTCTAGAAGAAGGAATAAGGAAGGGTCTCATATGAGCTTCCTATTATACCTCATGACAGTTTGAACACAATTCTGTTCTAATTTACCTTGTCTTTGTGGTGTTAAGAGGTGCTAGAGCATATATTTTGAATAATTATTTCATTTATTTATTTTACATTGATGAGTTTACATGTGAAGATCAGAAGAATACTTGATCTTTCTTTCCTTCTACTACATAGATTCATAGGTTCATTAGGCCATCATACTAGGATCACCAGGTTTGGTGGCATGTACCTTTACCATCTAAGCCATTTCTCCATCCCTGGTAGAAGAGTATACAAAGGGTAAGAGAGTAAATGAAGGTGGCATTCCATATATGTAGCTATGAGGAAGTCATCATCCATTCTGGTGTTACAGCAGCTTGGTGTCATCCACATTCCTGTAGCTCCTTACCTATCCATTCTAAGTAAGCACAATAAACTCATTGAACCTTGATGGAACCATACTTTGGTTTGCCATCAGTGCTTTATTAGAAGGGAGTACATATTTGTTTACATCTCCCTGAGGAAGGAGTCCTCAGAATGTGCACAAGTCATGGGGTTTATTATGATCATGAATACTATTAACATCAACACAGAAAGCAAAATGATGGAAGTGCATTATCATATAATTTAATTAAAATCACCATCTGTCTTTTCTCTGTCTGACCTCTACCTGACACAAGGCCCAGAGATGTAATAATGAGTCAGATGTGGTCTTTTTCTGGGAAGAATCCACTGACCTTTGCAAGAAGACAAATGAGTACAGTGTTAGTTACGTCTCAGAGCAAAAGATCTGTTGGTGAGGGTTTCAGACAGCACCAAGGGATGCAGCTGACTCTTCATGCCACACTGGGTCCAAACATGAGGTGAATCCAAGCTGGATACTGTGTGGTGTGCTCAAGTTTCCCAGGATAGAAATGAACTACTGCAGAAGTACAATTTCTGGAAAGCTCTACCCAGCTTCTTTTTTGCAATTGTAGCAAAAATGAAGTACAGAGAAGTTATAGGAGATATCTAATGGCATGCAGAGATTTTAAAATGTATTCGAGACTAGGACACACCATGCCTGCTAAGAGTTTGATTCACACACTTAGCTGTTTGTTGTTTAGTAATTCCTCTGTTAAATGCATGGAGATACTGATTTGTTCAAGTAAATATGGGCAATAACTTATTCTGATATGGTAGACAACATGGAAAATGTGTCTTAAGAATTAGAAATAAACAACTAAAGATCCAGTTTTCTTTTTCTGAGGGTTGTCCTGCCTGCCTAGCACATTCATGGCCATCTATGACCAAGCTAATGAAGCCAGGACTCCAAGGATGGAGAAGATAAACACAACTGTTGATGGATCATGGTTGATGACCATTGACTGAAGTAATCTTGGAACGTGCTCTTCCTAGGTTCTTCCCAAATGACTGATTTATCTTCTTGATGGTTTAAACTGGATGAAAACAGATGCAGTTTTGTTACTGATAAACACACTCCATGATACTCATCACTGCAAAAAATTGGTGATAGCAATTCAGAAAATCATTAAAATGGAAATGGCTTTAAATATCCACAAATGCACATTAGTCATTTTTAATTGAAGACTATAAATGCCTGTTTTAATTTTTAAAATTAAGATAAATATATAGTTGTGCACCTCTAAGATGTAATGCAGATAAATTTCTTGTACACTTTGTGCAGTAGATCCCATTTTGAAAACTCTAATAAACCATCACAGCAGGACAGGACACAGACACAGCCAAAGGACACAGGTCATTCCCACAGGTGCAGCCCTCCTGGACACCCACTTCCATGTTCTCAAAGTTTTATCATTTCAATAATATTACAGAAGATGGTAATGTGATATAGATGTTACTGAAACTCTCTTCTACTCAGCAAATGTTGGGGAGCCTCAAGCAAGTGTGAGTTTTTGTGTGTGTTGGGTGCTTCAGTTTTCCATGGGAATGGTGTGTGCTGGCCTGTTTAACCACTCACCTGTTTAAGGTTATCTAGAAGCTGCTGTAGACAATCTTTCAGTCAACATGATTTTTGTTCACCTGGGTAAATGTCTAGAGTTCATTTATTGTATAAATATTATTACACACTTACAAAACAAAACAAAAACATGAAGCTATTAAACTGTCTCTTTTCCCCAAACTTAAATATTTCCCTCATTATCAGCATGTGAAACATTAGTTGCAACTGCACAGCCTGTACTGACCTGTGATACTCACACAAAAGTCTGTCATTTGCCTTCAATGTGTGATGCTACGTTATCTGCCACCTGCTGGATCATACAGAATCGTTTTGCACCAAAAGACCCATTGTGAACCAATTTTCTCTTCCCTACCCTTCACCAGACTTTGTCAGTTAATGCTATTTTCAGTCTTTCTGTAGCTTTTACATTCTAGGATTCCACATTTTTATAATCATGTAGACTTTTCAGATTGATAAGATCTGATATTAATAATTTATTTGTAGTCTTAGCCCAGATAAAATATTTTCAACTAATTCTCAACTTCAGTGAACCTTCATTTGTTTATTTTGTTGTTACTATTTTGATTCTTTTTCTTTGTTTGGTTTTGGTTTTTCAAGACAGGCAGGCTTTCTCTGTGTAGCCCTGGCTGTCCTGGACCTTGTTCTGTAGACCCCAATAGCCTGGAACTCAGAGATTCACCTGCCTCTGCCCCAAGTGCAGATTAAAGTTGCATTGAAAGCATGGACATCAATGCCTGGTCTTTCATTTGGTTTTGTGGATCAATTCTATTGATTCCTGTTTCCATTTTAATTGATTTTCTGCTCTAATTGTTTCCTCTATTGCTCTGGATTTAATCTTGGTTGTGGTTCCTACGGTGGAAATGCAGATGATTGATTTGAGAACTCTTTACAAAGTATATTCATTCATCTTCATATATTTCACAAGCATTTCCATGGCTTCTAGAGGTCTTCTATTTTATTATATTGACTGCATATATTTGCATTTATCCTATCACTTCCACTTCATTCAAATTTTTAAAAAAATCTTGATATTTCTTCATTGGTCTATATTCCAGTTAGATATTTAACCTTTACTATCTGGCTGTCTTCGGGTCACCCAGTATTCTTATTATTGATGTCTAATTTTACTTTATCCATGTTCCAGAAGCAGAGGCTATATGCTTTTTCCTGGTTTAAATTCCTTAAAATGTAGGTCATGACCTCTAATAGGATCTGACTTGATGAATACTTCATGAGTATGAGGAAAATGTGTACTCCCCTGCTGTTTGATATGTAGTGTGTATGTTTAAAATTATATCATAATCAATAGGTATAAATTATTTCCTAGCATGTAGCTGCTAGTTATATCACAGTTGAATGATAATGAGTATATGATAGTCTGTAGAGTTTAGAAAGATTCCGTTGACTGGTGTTCTTGTTGGTTTAACTAGGCCCTTCCTCTTGCTTTTCTTCCAAGCTTTTTTTTCTGATACGGATATTTATACCTGAAACTCCTTTCACAGATGTATCCACATTTCCTGAAATTCTGTTACTTGAAGTTATGCAGTCTGACACCTTCTTTTTAAGTAACTTAAGGATTGTGACATTATAATGTTTTCCATGAGAGGGGGCCCCTTCTTCATTACATGATGCCCCACTTTATCCCTGATATGTTTGATGTCTATTCTTTCTGAGATTGATATAGATACTGATGCTTTCTTTGAATTGATGATTGCAGGGCACATTTCCCGCTGATACTTTGATAATATCTCAGGAACTGTATTTAAATTGTCTTTCCTATACACAGTTGAATCTTGTTTCATGCTAACTCTGATGAACTCCTTTAACTAGCATATTTAGACCATTGATGTTCAAAGTAGTCATTAAGATTGGATTCAGATCTATCCTTCTTCCTGCTTTTGTTGTCCAACGTTTACTTCATTTTTATTTTATCTTTTTTATAGTAAGTGATGTTACTTATTCTGCATGGTCCTATTAACTCATTATTCCTTCCTTAACATATCAGTTACATTATTTTCATTACATTTAATGGCAGATCTAGCATTCATAATAAATATTTTCATTCAATTCAAGTGTATTTTCAAATGGTACTCTGCTTGCCGTACAGAAAGTATTGTTCTTTGTAATAGCAACCTATCTTGTTCCCTCCTGCCCACACCTTGTTATATTGCTGTCTTTCATTTAAATTCAAAATAAAGATCTGTGCACACACTCATACATACAGGCATGGCACTGATAGACACATACAGACCACACATATACATAGCCATGTGTGTATACCACATGCCATAAACAGACACACTACACATGTGCAGTATATGCTACAAACATAGCCATACTATAAAAAACATACAAATATATACAGAGATATATGCCACATGAACAAACATAAAAAACATAAAGCACCTACGTATACACATACTATATAGCACATGTATACACATATAATACAACTACATATATCGAATTCTCTGAAGGTACCTGCCCTGAGGGGAATTCTCCCAGAGTCCAGAAAAGATGGTACCAGTGGCTGAGAATTAATCTGAGGGATATCAAAAGAATCTAAGCACATTGAGCTCTTTAATCCATTCACTTTATTCTTCTAAGTCAATTCCATCTACACAGTTGCTTTTCTGTTCTCATACTTAGCTCCTTTCTGTCCTTTCTTCTGCTATTCTCTGTTCTTAGTTCTCCCCCAGTCTCTGAAGTTTCCAGTTTGTATACACATACAATCAGAGATTTTCTGGCCAAAGCAAGGTCACAAGGCTTGAACTGATTCAGGGTCACAAAGGCAGATAAGAGTTTACACCAGGCAGTGACTCTCAAGATTTCTTTTATAACCCAAAGGGGGAGTGACTAATGGAGGTTCGTTTTCTGGTAGGGTCAGCTAAGGGCTAAAATCAATTAGGGGAGTCTAAAAAGAAATTTATGTGCTCAGATTATAATCTTAGAAGTGTCTAGGTAAAATATTAGGAGTCTGTATGTCAGTATAAGTCACAAGTAAAGTAAAATTTTCTTTTTTTTTTCTTTGGTGCCATTTCTGTCTCGGGTTACCTTGGCTGTGCTGCTTTCTGGTAGGGCGGGAGAAATTTACTCGGTTACTAGGCAACCTGCATGGCAATGTGTAGTATTTGGTTCCTAAAGGCACTTTTACTCTGAGTTAATAGCTAAAGGGGGATCTTTAGAATTAGGGATAACACCTGAGCTGAGATAAAAGAGGGAGGATTAAAGCTTAATGTGCACAAGAAACAAAGTTTGGCACCTAGCATCTGCCTGGCCTTGCTGTAGTCTCCTCAAGACAATGAAAATAACTACCTTTTCTCAGTAACTAGCAGATGGACAAACCACCATCCCAGAATTGTAAGCAGTAAATCTCTTAAATTAGAGTCTTGTGTCAATAAACTGGGATAAAGGTAAGGAGTTAAGGATTTAATTGTTAGTGGTTATTTTCTCTTATCTGTAGGTGAGATGAGCTAATGCTTATCTATCTGCAGTCTGTCCTTCGACATAGAGATGTATCTCAGATGAAATTTTTTTCCAGAGATGGCTATGGGAAACAGGTATTGACTGTGTGACTGTTGTTAACACAGCTGGGGAATGTTATTCAAGTACCCCAACTGTATATGGGAAGTTGTGCCCAATAAATGATCAATCACACTGTTAGAAGTTCTTGGGGAAAGAATCAAATGAGAAAGCTACAATACCACACAAGAAATTCACTGCAGGAAAATACTTCATATATCTGTGGCTTACAGCATACATACAAACAAATCACACAAATACACACCAAACACATGAACTGATGGATCTGTGGGGAAACAGAATAGTGTCACATAGCCATGTATACCCTTAAAAAATGGACCCTCCTATCAAGGCTAGGCAAGGCAACTCAGTAGGAGGAAAAAAAGCCAACAAGCAGGCAAAACAGTCAGAGACACCCTCATTCCCATTGTTAGAAGTCAACAAAAACCCCTAGCTAAACAATCACAGCATGTATGCAGAGGTCTTGGTGCAGACACATGCAGACTCCATGGTTTTAGCTTCAGTCTCTGAGGCCCTGTGAGCCCTGCTTAGTTGAATCTGTGGGCTGTGTTGTTTAGGGCAGTGGTTCTCACCCCGTCTCCTCATTTAGGGCAGTGGTTCTCACCCCGTGGCTTGTAACCCCTTTGGGGTTCAAACGACCCTTTCAAGGGGGTTGAATATCAAATATTTACATTATGATTCATAACAGTAGAAAAATTACAGTTATGAAGTAGCAATAAAATAATTTTATGGTTGAGGTTCACCACAACATGAGGAGCTGTATTAAAGTTTTGCAGTAGTAGGAAGGTTGAAAAAACCGATTTAGGGAGTGCACCCATTTTGGTGGACACTGGCAGCCTTGAGCTTCTGAATATTTTGTTTGCAGTCCAGCATTGATTTTAAGGTTATTCTCCATTATCATGTTTCACCATCTCTTTGTTCTTTGTCTCTCATTATTCTACCTCAGCCTTTCTCATTATGGGTGTTATGGTTTAGGCAGTGATTGTGCAACCCTTTGATAGTACATTCTGTTTTCAGCCTCTTTTGCTTCTCTGCTACTAAGTTTTCAGAATTTCACTAGATGACAGATTCTTTTCTCTGCTCTTTATGATGAGTAGATTCCCTCATCAGATGTACACTTCATTTGCAGTGGAGTGTTTTAGCCTTTGACGTTTGTCTCTGTCTGCTCACACTGATACCTTCTTTCATGGTGATGAAATTAGTCTATTAGATGTCTTCACCTGTTCATTCTATTTGTATCAAATTACCACCTTAATGATTCCAAAATCTTTATCGTGTCTGGTTCTAATGTTAACTTGCTCGTATTGAGCATTTATGTCTTGGTGTGCTTATAATGTTGTCTGTAAGAAATGGTATGTAGATAAAAGCTGCTACAAAGAGCTTGCAATGAACTAGAAGGAGGTGGGGACACTCTAATTCTATGCTAAGGCTCAATAATTAGCCTGTGACCTAGACTGTAAACCTTGGGAGTGTTTGCCAGCCACACCTCATGCATGAGAGGTGGGTCTCAGTGGCCTAGAGTTGAGTGAATCCCATCTTGTACCTGGTTGATAGGAGCTTATAGACATATGACTGACTGGGACTCCCAGACCTGGGTATTTCCTACCCATCTGCTCAGCTTGATTCTTATCATGTAACAGAAGGTGGAATCTGATTAAAATTTCTCCTGAGGGCATGTCCCAATAAGTGACATGCTGTGAACCATCCAATAGCAGAATCAGGAGATTTTCCAATGATACTTAGTTTAGGAGTCTGGCAGTTTCTGGTCACATGTTGCATAATAATGTGGCCATTCACCTCCCCATAAAGCCTGTGTGTCTGACTTTTCCTAACGTTTTTGTATTCTTTTTATTTGCTTTTTTTTTGGGGGGGGGGAGGAATAAGGTAGTTAAAAGTCTATATTACTTTAAAAACATTTTTAATTTAATTATTATTTTAAGAATTTCATACATGAGTACTCTATATAATTTTTATTCCTTCGTCTCCCTCCCAACTGTTACTGTGTGCACCCTTTTTAACTGAGAATTTCATAAATACATGTAATGAGTATTGATTATCTACCTCCATCCCTTTCTCTCCAATTCCTCACATAGCTGCTGCTCAGCTTTTCTCAAATGTAATGGTTATTGTATTAGAGTGGGGGAAAATTGTTAAGTTGCTGATCACAGGAAGAATTCTAAGGAGAATGTCAGAAGTACGAGTGGGAAACCACAAGGCAGTCTTCTGTGGACCAATCAATCCACATCGGCTCTGCGCAGAGAAATATTGGTCTCTAAAGAGCTGGGAGATATGATAGGCATGACATAGCCCCTGTGTGAGTCTCCCAGGCATATGACAATCATATCAACAGAGCCTAGAGGATGTAGATTCAGAGAGTAGAAGCACATATCTCCTGAGGGGTGGTCTAGTATACTCTTTGGTTCTTTATTATGTGTCATAACTGGCTAACTTTCTAGTGATAGTCAAAGTTTTCATTGGAAATATAAGCATTGAAAATTAAAATTTCATGATGGAAACTCACATTGTCAGGTTTTTAGTTCCTCAAATATTTTAAACAGCATGATAATATAGCTTTCAATGCCTGTGGTCATGTAGTATAAATCCTTGCTCTTATTAGTTACTAAGAGTGATCTTGGAAGGTCACTTAAACACGATATGTCTGTTTCCTTTTGTGTAGTTTAGGGGTAGTTACACCAGTATTGCAGTGAAGTTGTATAGCAGCATGGCACACACCACACAATGGAGACCAGGTGCCTCATCAGTGACTGTTGTCACAGTTGAGTTCTGATTAAAATCAACTCATTTTTGGCAATACTCACCCTTTGTGAATCCAGATCTTCTTCCTTCCAGAGTAGCACTTACAACTCACATCAGGACAAGGGAGATGTTCTAAGCTTCAGTTACTGAGATTCCTACAGAAATTTCTATACTGTTCACATATCAAAAGCCAGTGACAAATATTCCTGCCTCTACATTTTCTACATGCCCAGCTGTTGGTCAACACAAAACACACTACCTATTTGTATGTGTGTGTGAGCTTTTTGTGTTGCTGTGTTTTGTTCTTACTGATTTTCTTTTTCCTTTCTTTTTGTGTGTTTGTTTGCTGTAATACAGCATAATTGTTTATATCCTAGTTTGAGATGAGATGGAAAGTGGACAGCTGTGCAGGCAGCTACTGTTTCTTCCTGTGTGTTGAGTCTGAGCTGATCCAGCAGGAAAGGCCAACCAAAGGTCAGGGGCTTATTTTGCACCCCCATCTTCTTATTTCATCCTGAGTTTCCATCCCAACCCAGACATTACTGGAGTTTGAACCTTTGTCTAATCAATTCACTTTATATCTGTAGCCAAACAGTAAAAGGAAAAGTTCTCTAAAATAAAGATTTGGGCAGAGAAAAATAATGATTTCCACAAGAAAGTTACTTACAAAGGTGAGGGGAAAGAACAGTCATAACTTTGAGAATAAAAAAAGAGTCCATTTCTACCTTGAATTACCAAAAGACCAAATATTCTAGAGGTTTGCTATGGTTTTTAAAGATTAATTTATTTTTAATTTTTTGTAGGAGTATTTTGCCTGTATGAATGTCTGTGCATCACATGCCTGTAGTGACTCTGAAGGTGAGAAAAGGGTATCAGATAACTTAATACTGGAGTTGCAGACAGATGTGAGCTGTCATGTGGGTGCTGCGAACTGAATCCAGGTTCTCCATAAGAGCAGGAAGTACTCTGAACCATTGAGCCATCTCCACAGACATTCCTTAGGTTTTTTTATTGTTGTTTGGGTTTTTTTGTTTGTTTGTTTTGTTTTTTGTTTTGTTTTTGCTGCTCAGTTACTTAAAGGTGTTAAGTGTATTTTTTAAAATATTTTATTTTATGTTTTTACACTACCATGAGTATACCATAGATGTCAGAAGAGGGCATCAGATCCTCTGGAACTGGAGTTAAATTGGTTATGAAACTTCATGGTTGCTAAGAACCACATCTATGTCTTCTGCAAAAGCAATATGCATTCTTAACTTTGAGCTATCTCTCCAGCCTCTAGAAGTATTTTTAAATGAATTCATCATAGTGATGACAAAGATCCACTATTTTAGTTAACTAATTTTTTTCTGAGGTCCAATTATGCAGAATTCACATATTTTTTTAACCTCTCAAATATTTCATGACAGTAACATCATGACTATAAGTCTATATTTTACTTCAAAACATATTTCCGATGCATTGTTCAGTCTTGGGAGTTTATCTTAAAATGGGAATTATGGAATAACAAAGATAAGTCTATATTCAGAGATATTTTATTACAGAATAATTTCAAATTCACTTAAAATTAATCTATGATTTAGAGAGTAGAGAGTAGACAAAGGGGAGTGTCCTAGGTAGGGACTATGACTGTTTTCATAAAATGGAGAAGAACAGTCTGTGTATGGTGTGCTCAGTTTTAATCTCAGCATTCTTGAGAGAGAGGTGTAGACAAATTTCTAAGCAGTCTTGTTAAATAAAGAACATGGAGCCAAGTATAGGGATGAAAACTTTAGAAATCAGGGAAATAGTGAGAACTACCAACCACCTTACCTTGCCAGCTCTGTAGCTTCCAAAATGCCACAACTTCCTGTCTATCCAGGCTTTTATTGCCATGCTATTCTACCCTTTCATTGGCTCTTAGCCCAGCTACCTCATTTCCTTGTGACTGCCTGTCTGTACAGACCTCCAGGTCTTTACGTTTGGTACTGGGATTAAAGGCATGTGTCAACATGCTTGGCTCTGTTTCCTAGTGTGACCTTGAACACACAGAGACCCTGCCTGTCAAGTGATCAGATTAAGGGCATGTGTTACCACTGCCTAACTTTTGTGTTTACTTAAGACAGCTTGCTATTTCCTCTGATCACCAGGCAAACTTTATTTATTAACATACAAATAAAATATCAACACATTTCAGCACAAATAAAATATTACCACAGAGAAGCAAGTGAATCTCTGGGAGTTTGAGTCCAGCTTGGTCTACATAGAGTTCCAGGCCAGCCAGAGTTACATAGTGACTCCCTGTCTCAAAGAGGAAACAAAGAAAAAAAGAAGGAAATGAGTGATTTCAGAATTGATATAATAAAGATGTGTAGAGTGCATTAACTATCTCAGTATTCACAACTGTTTTATGGTGTAGCCAATGCTATGTCTACTTAGTGATGAAGAAAGGGGGCATGGTCTACATAAACGGGAAAGGACAGAACTAAGATTATGCACAAGTGTCTTCATTCTAAAGCCACCACTTCAGACACCTGCACTCTGTTGCTTCTCCTGTAAAAAAGAGGGACACTGCAGGCAGAGTTCACGTTTGTCACACATGGATGCACAGAATTACGATTTTAGAGACTTAAAAGTATGCCCAGCAAAGTTTGTGTTTGGGATAGTGACAGGGTACAGGGTTTAGAGGGAACTTCTAGCAGGGATATGTGGGTATAATCATGGAGTAAGGAATGATGAGAAATGGAAGGATCTGATGAGATTCTCCCAAGAGCCACTGGGAGAGTACAACCTCTGATGAAGCAAATCAGAGGTGCAAGGATAGAGACAAGAAGTGAATGGAAACATGGTAACAATGAAGAGTGGGTAAGGTGTGAGAATACAGTGCATGCGAAGGATGAGGAAGCCCAGTGTGGCTCCCAGGTCATAAGCCAAGTAGCCAGACAGCATTAGCACCACAGCCAGAGTACATGGAGAAAGTGGCTTTCCAGTCCGTGTTTCCATGTCTCTGAGGGTTTTGGATCAGAGATTCATCCATAGCAAATGGGTCAGAAATCATTTCACTCTCACAGACCTCTATGAGAGAAGTGTTTGGATTTGTGAAACCACAGCTAGTCAGATCTGCTTTCTAGGTAAGATCAAACACTAAACAGCTTCATGTCGGGGTATAAAGTGAAGATCACATTCACTGATGTGTGATACAGTGGGAGTTATTCATGGACCTATGTGCTGCAAACAATTAAGCTTAGAGAGGAAATGGGGAATTGAGGAGGAAAGCAAGCTGAACAGTTATTTTTGTAAGCTTCCCTTCTGATTCATGATTCTCCGACAACACGAATCTTGGCATTATATTTACTACCAAAGACACATCTAGGGCATGGTCTCTGCTGTATAATAGTGCACTTATGTTTCATATTACCCTGGTCTCCATCTGGTCCAAAACAATTCTGCATAATTTTAATCTATGAATCTCATTGCTTTCTGATGAGGAACATCTGTTTCCACCCAGTGGTCTTCCCTATCTTTCAGACCTGTATATACAACTGATGATGTAATTCTCAGACAAGTTATAGGTTTCTCAAAATTAAATATTGAGTGATTGGTGTCACTTATATTCTTCAGTAGTCAGCTGAAGCTCTGTTGCTCATTGCTTAGGTCACTCTTGGGTCATTCCTCTGCCTCTCCCTTACTTAGATGTAAAATTGCTTCTGATTGAATTCTACCACCTGTCTTCTTATGACTTTAATCTCATCACCTGGGAAGCAGAGGCAGGGGGATGTCTATGAGATAAAAGCTAGTATGGTCTACAAAGAGTTCCGGGGTAACCAGGATTGTTACACATAGAAACCCTGCCTTGAAAAAAATAATCAGTATGTATTTCCACTATTCTTGTCACCTCCGCTGACTCCCTGTTTCATGCTTCCCTGATGAAATTATCATAGCTTTCGACCTTGCATCTTATCTGAATGCACGTCTATATTGTTTCTCACGTGGTTGCTGGAGTCACTCTTCTAAAATGTGACAGCACACTGCTCCTTTAATGAAACACTCCAGTACCTTTCACTTCCTTCCTCACAGATGTCAGCATCACTATTAAAATGTCCAAACTGCTCTGGTTAGTCATGCCTACTGAAATTTCTTTCATGTTCCTTGAATCAGTCCTGTCTTTCTCTCTGGCTTGACTTCATCAGACAGGACTGACATTTCTGCTTCAGGGCCTTTCATGTACAGTTTAATCTGTCCAGGATAACAGTTCATAGCTACTTATGTGACTGTTCCCTTATATCCAGTGAGTTGACCAGGCCCTGAATTGAGGCATTCCAACTATCTGCTTCAAGATTAAACCCTCTGTCTTCCTTCTCTACTTTATCTTATGCCTTATTTTCTGATACAACTTGAGATGTTCAAATAGTCATGAAATATTACATAGGGAGGACATGTCCAGAAATCTGAATTACAAGCAATTTCATCCTTGTAAAGACATCACAGAGTGTATGTATTTAATTCAAGATGGCTGCAGCACCCTTGGGGTATATGATACATGGTACCAGCATCATAAGCATGCTTGATCATTAAGGTAAATGATACTGTACAACTGCATTTTATTTGTTTTTCTGATTTAGCTTATGGAACACTAAAATTTAATTACCATTAGAAGCAGGTTTATGGTCTCTTTTGGTGATAAACAGAGATAGATACAGGAACTACATTAAAACTTTTTTAATGAATGGCTATTCATTTTATGCTTAAAAAACTTACCTATAACTTTGAAAAATTCATGAATCAGATTTTAAGAAATTCTGCCATAGAATCATTTATGTGATATATTAGATTCACAGAAAAATCTATATATGTCATATCTATAAGGTTGAAAAATATGAAATAGTCAATATTGGTTTTCATAACATTTTAAATAATACAGATGACATTTTCACATTTCTGAGTTCTCTTCCTTTCTAGATTTATGGTAATTTATAAATGTAATAAATCAATTTTGAAGGAAGTGTTCGCCATTTAGGCTTGGATTGTGGTAGAAGACAGTGTCAGAATTGGGAGAATTGTCCTCTGCCCTTTTGACATTTTGCTATTTGACATCTGTAAACCAGGTTGTTTCACAGGGTTGGTTTTCCAAATACCTTCTTCCTGACTTTCAAATACTCCAGGTAGCTCTTCCTTGTACCATGAAAAATGCATTTCTAGTGGATTACGGAACCATTTTTATGATACTATGTAACTGGAAGTTCCTCTTGGAGGCCTTGAACCACTGAGTTTTGGGGAAAGATAATTCAGCCCACAGCACATACTTCTGATCCTAATAGGAAACCCACAATGTAAATGTTACTAACAACCATATTAAAGTTGAAGCTTTCAATAAAATTGAGTGAAAACATGGAGCATGTAGCTTTTGGGAGCAGACAGTGTCATTCCTAATGCAGAGATACAACTCACTCACTTATCATTTTTCATTAAGAAATCACAGTTTTAAAATATGCTTAGCCAGTGCCTTTGGATGGTAACTTTTGCTTTGATTCTGCAGGCTAGTATTTTGTGATGTAAACTTCTAAGGAGAAATAGTTTCATAAAGAAAACTGTAGCAAAGCATTTAAGCATCTGACAAAACAAAATAAAAACAATACAGCTGAATAATGTTAGAGTCTACTCAGAAAATGCAATGTAGGCAGATCCACTCAACTCAATGAAATTATACCAATAGTGGGAATAAATACACACAGAGCTGGTAATTGTCTTTAGGAGAACTATGGAAAATTAGACTATAATCACAGAGTAAATTCAACTAAAAACGGTACTGATAATACATAAATTTAGGACTGGCTGGGGAAAAAAAAATTGAAAATAGAAATTTTCTGATGGAATCACAACTTTTGTACTTTTCTTAGCATTTTCAGACATTCAATATGTAAGTAACTTACAAAAAAAACAACTTTCAATCTAGATTGTAGCACATTTTTCTGTATACTGTGTAGTTCTACATTAGGGCAGAGTGTTCTGAGATCTCTGGGAACAGACTGAGAAGAAACTCCACACTAACTTCCCCAGAGCATCTGATGAGTGTGATGGAAGCAGAAGCTGGCCATGTTCAGGGTGGAAATATTGCTGGTCCAGTTTATGCGATAACCATAGCTGGACCTGTCTTAACAGGAGCCTCTCAGCTGTTCCCCTTTCCTGATGACTTCACAAGGTTGATCATCAGAGCCATCTCTGTCAAGGTGATGGTAGGAGACCAAGACTGAGGTGAGGATGGTGGAAGATGGCCAGGGAAGCTTGTCCAAGGGTGTCATAGGAAGAGGTTGCTGCAGAACCCCTCGGTAAAAGGTCCCAGTGACGCTTGTGAGGAGAGTACTTTCCATTGTGTGAGTGGAGAGAATCTCATTCTGTCTCACTAGAAAAACAAACAAACAAACAAACCATGTGGCAGGAATAAGACACAAGAAACAAGACAGATCAAAAAACAAAACAAAACAAAACAA
The DNA here is from genome assembly GCF_949786415.1 of Peromyscus eremicus. NCBI lineage: Eukaryota > Metazoa > Chordata > Mammalia > Rodentia > Cricetidae > Peromyscus > Peromyscus eremicus. The sequence goes on from NC_081416.1 coordinate 144,949,227, forward strand.
AAGAAACAACAATATCAAAAACCCAAAGAGACAAAAATCTGAGATAAACAGGTTGCAGGGTTGTGTGCTCCTGAATCTAAACATCGGGATCCCAGTTGACTGACTTCTTTACATCTTCCACATTGGAAGCTAAATTACATCTGCCACACTAGCTAAATTTTATTAAACATGTCATTAAAATCTTCTCTACAACTGGACTGTTAACAAGATTTTCAAATTATATCCCCCACCTTGTTCATCTATAAAGAGATATCAGACTTTGTCTGTCTTCCATTCTTACACCTAGACATATACATGAGCACACACACTAATTAAGATTAAACTCTGTCCTCCAACTGGTACTTTCATGTAAATTCTGATTCAAAGATATAATGTTCATTCTTTTTATTACTGTTTGTTTAAAAGTCACATCTTTATAGTACATTTGTTATTAATGGAAATTAATTTTATGGATGAAGGGACTTAGACAGTGAGCTCCTCACTCGACCACACTCCACACATTAAAGAACAGAGAATCTAATGTTTTAACTTTCATCCGATTCTGTAATTACTGCAGGGAGGCAATCAAGATGAATTATTGAAATTCTATCAAGTGGCATAGTCTTGGATGGAGCAAACTCCTTGTGATCTATGCAAACACTGACTGACACATGAGTTCCCATCTTAATTTTCCAGGTTCCTTTTCAATGTCATGGAAAAAAATTCATCTCATAAAACACTGGGACAAGTGGGTGGATGCATGTGGAGTTTCCTGACTGGTCTGAGAGATTGCCTGTGAACAGTGATCAGCATGAGATAGAAGGATGACAGTGGGTGGTGCTGAATCCATGATTTTATTATTTATTATAACACACTGTTTTCAGAGGAGGAACAGCTTTCTCCACTGTGGGTAATGTTTCTATCCTTCGGTGCTAACATTTCACTCAAAGATCTAAAAGACTCTAACAGAGTCATACAAGTCGGGTGGGCATGTCCCTTCTGTCTGTTCTCTCTGCCTGCTGTCACTGCTTCAACCACTCCAAATGTCCTCTACTGAAGACAGAGACGTGGGAGGTTTTGCTTTGTTTGTTGGTTTGGTTTTCCATTTTCACTGTTTTTTTTTTTTTTCCCCCCCTAGGATCAGGAGCTTGACGTGTAGATTTGGGTTCCACCTGCTCCTGAGCATAGCTTTCAAACTCTGACCTGATCTCTTCTTTCTCCCTGTAGTCTCAACGCTGCCTCCTTATGCTTTCTGCTTCTATGGTTGAATTCAGTATAGGTGAGATTTTAGGGGATCCCTGAGTCTACCCTGGAGTTGTAAGAGTGCTTTCAAACTTTCTATATAAACCAGTTATTCAGATATTTTAGAAGCATCTTTGTGTTCCCGTGGTGGGCAGTCCCAAGGATAGTATTCTTTATTTTTATTTTTATTGTTTTTTTTTTTTTTTTTTTTTTTGGTTTTTCGAGACAGGGTTTCTCTGTGTAGCTTTGCGCCTCTCCTGGAACTCACAGAGATCCGCCTGACTCTGCCTCCCGAGTGCTGGGAATAAAGGCGTGCGCCACCACCGCCTGGCTTTTATTTCTTTTTAGTACACTCTTTTTCCTTTTATTAAAAATAGATTCTTCTCTCATGCAATGCATCCTGACCACAATTTCCCTTCCTCCACTCTTCTCAGCTACCTCCTACCTCCCTTCTCCCCCAGATCCACTCCCCCTCCCTTTCCTCTTAAGAAAAGAACAGGCCTCCAAGAGATGACAGTAAAACAGGACAAAACAAGATACAATGAGATAAGGCAAAAAGCCCTCCTATTGAGGCTGGACAAGGCAACCCCATAGGAGGAAAAGTGTTTCAAGAACAGGCCAAAGAGTCAGATATACCAGCGCCCACTGTTAGGGGTCCCACAAAAACACTAAGCTGACAGCCATAGCATATATGAACAGGACCTGGTGCAGACCCACTCAGGTCCCCAGCTGGCCCCTTTGGTGTCTATGAGCCCATGTGAGCCCTGCTTAGTTGATTCAGTGGGTCATGCTCTGCTGGTCGTCTCCATCTCCTCTAACTCTGACAATCTTTCCTCCCACCTCTTCCAAAGGGTACCCCAGTCTCCTAGAGGAAGGATCCGATGGAGACCTCCAATTTAAATTTTCTCTTCTCATTTCTGGGTGTGAGTCTCTGCCCCTGCTCCTATCTAATGCCAAAGAAAGTCACTCCGATGACTACTGAAATTACTTCCAATAAATAATATCAACTTTGGAAAGATTCATCCTGTTTTCAAATGTCATCTTCATATTTAGTCAATATCAAACCAGAGGGGAGGTTTTACTTTCTCAAATATTAGTAATATTTAAAAGCATTAAAATTAAAATTGAGATAAAAGTAATCTTTTATTCTACACTTTTCCAAAGGGCATTATCAATGACTACTTAAAAGATGAGTAAGGGGCTTTGGTCAGTAAAGTTTCTTGACTATTTCTGTTATGTTGTGTACTTTATGTGATGAATGAAAAGGTTATTAATTTTGTTAGCAACATGAAGAGAGATTTGTCATAATTAGGACATTATATGATTAAAGCTGAAATACCTATGGATAGAAAAATGGGTTTTGGTATATTTGAGGGGGTGAGAGACTGTGTCCCTGAATGGGGAGAATATTAACTTATAATATGAAATTATAAAAGACAACTTGTAGGAAAACTTAATCACTATCAAAACTTTCCTGAAATCACACCTCTGCTTCTAGAAAAATGGCTATCCTCAGGAAAACAAATGACAACAAATGCTTGTGAGGATGAATAAAAGAATACATTATGTGCTGTTGTGGGCATGTAAACTAGTTAAGCCATTATGGAAAAAGTCAATGACTCTAAATCTTAGAGGAATCAAAGCAACAGTCCCCACATCTTTATTTTTTACTGCAGCACTTTCCACCACTATGAATTTGCAGAAATCAACCTTGATTGCACATAAAGGAAACATGGTCCATATACATGATTAAATATTATACTTCTACAAATAAAAGTGGGATCCTGTCATGCACAGCAAAATCGAAAATGATGGGATTTTAGATCATCATGTTAAATGAGAAAACCAAACTCATTAAGACAAATATCTTGTTTATTTTTCTTATATATAGGATCTTTATCTTAATATACAAAAATAGTAGGAGTCTATGTTCAATGAAAAAGGGGACCAGTATAGGGACCACAAACGAAGTTATAAGCATAATATGATCATAATAAACAATATGAATGATTAAAAATGCCAATACTAACCACATTATTTTATACTATGAATATAAACTGGGGGCTAATAATAGTGAAATATATCCTGTAAGTATTGTTATGGATTGAAGAGATGGCTCAGATTGACGCTCCTCCAAAGGACCCAAGTTTACTATGTTAGGAGTCTTCCAAACAATCCAGCACCTATGTTAGGGGCATTCATAATCACCTGTAACTTCAGCTCCTGAGCAATCAGATAGGCTCTTCTAGTTTCTGTGCACAGTGCACAGAGAGTTTCACAACTCTCACACAGACACATACTCACACACATAAATAAAAGTAAATATTTGAAAAAAAGACTTGTTCTAGAAAGCTATAACTCTTGATTAGCATCCACTCACTGAAGTAACTACAATATTTCAGAATTAAAATTGTAAATTCTGTTAAATCTCCTCAAGCTACAATTGCAGGTCTTTGAACTGCACTGTGAGTGCTGAGACCCAAACTCCTGTCTGATACATGAGATGTTAGTTCTCTTAACTTATAAGCCATCTCTGCAGCTCCTTATCTCTAATCTTTCAAGATATATCCAGGTATAGGTATATAATCTGTGTGTTTCCCCTTCAATATTTGCATTTTGATTTTTTATTTCTATTTATTTTATGTTTTACTTTCTTCTTCTAAGGAAAATATTTTGTATCAGAGTAAAATAATATTCACTACTATAGCTACAGGTACCAACATCTTCAACAAGTAGTTAAGTTCAGCAGCACAAATCAGTACTCCTGTGAATTGCAACAACCATGATGTCAAGCTACAATTACATATCTTACAAAGCTTCTACTGTGTCTTACTCCCATGACAACTGTATGAGGTTGAACTGACTGCTTTGATTCTATTAATTAGGAAAATAGGACTTGGAGAGTCTATAATTTGACAGACTTCACTTTTGACTGTGCCTGGAAGACCATGTCGAAACTTGCATTTGGGTGCCAGCTGCCATTCTTTCAGCATGCTGACATCCTCACATCCACTCTCCATGAAATATATTTGCATATATTTGATGACTTGCGTTCTTGATTTAGTCAGTAAAACACATGGGAGTGAAGAATGCTAAAGAGCATTACAGTAATGCAACCTGATCTTCATGCCTCTTCTCTAAGCACTTCCATATTAGATACTACAGACTTTATCCCTCATTAATCCTTCATGATGTGGTTGCACGGACAGTTCTGACACAGTGACTATAACCTTTCCTATTATCTACAAGTGGTTAATGATTCAGATTCCAATTATGCTGATGTGATGGGCAGCTGGAGACCCATTTCTTCCAGGAGCCCTGGCCTTGACTTCAGATACTGAAACAGACTCTTCTGTCGTTTCTCTAATATGCCCTACTTTGTCACCTGACTAAATGTTATAATTTTTGAAACAGATACAAGTCATTTTGCATTCAGTGTGGGAAAGAACATAATGACTAAGAAGAACCAAATGTTCTGGGAATAAAATATCTCTGTTGCTGGTAAGACCTCAAGTAAATACCAAATTTGAAGCATTTTATGATCTTTCAAAGTGATTTGTCTTTGCCTTTAAATGTTATAAAATAAACATTTTCTAGTGCTTTAATGCTTTTCTCTGTATGATGTCACTATATATCTATTCTCATACTTTAGTAATTCATTTTCTTCAGTTGTTACAAGTTGTTTATAAAACACCACATCAACTGTTATCAGAAGTTGCTTTAGAGATGGGGGAGGCTAAAATAAGCTTAACATTTGAACAGTGGAAAAAGAAAATAAATGTGGACTGGTTCTCTGTGGACTGTCCTGATAGGTTATATTTGCTTGTAGTAAGACTCTGACTCAAAACAAATAAAGTAAAGTAAAAACAAGGCTAGAGATGCACTTCAGGGTCAGAGCACTTGCTTATCATGCCCAGGGCCAGTGACTGCACTCTGGGAAATTTCAGTCCATGGTTGCTTTACCCTTTTGCATTTTAGAGTGAAGTCACCCACTGTGGTGTAAACATATGCAGGGGGAAGCATATGTTCACTTTATCTTCACGGAGTAAACATAAAGGAAGAGGAGATAGAAGGAAGGAAGAGGAGGAAGAGGAAGGACAGGAAAGGGGGAAGAAAAGGAGAAAGGCAAGAAAGGAGGAAGAAGGGGAAGAAGATGAGGAGCAGGAGGAGGGGAAAATAAAAAGGGAAATGAAGAGGACAAGTAAGAAGAAAAAGGAGTAAAGAGAGGAAAAGAAAGCGTGGAAATAAAAGGGAGGAGGAGGAGGAGGAGAAAAAGGCGTAGACAATGATGGGATTCACAGCCCTCTCTGGGAGGAAGCCTGTGTAACCTACAGACCTCCAGGAGGTCCCACCTTGTGAAGATTCTATCATTTTCCCAAATCACCACCCTTTGACCAAGGTTCTAACACACAGTACTCTGTGCTATATTCTGGATCTGAGCTATCACCTGTACAAAGTTGTGAAATTCAAACACTTAACCAAAGTTTAATCTAGGAAAATATAATGTCTTTTATGCTTGTCAAGCCATCCTCTAAGGCACACACATGCTGTAAATACCCAGTTAATGGGCAGCATCAAGCTTTCATGCACTCTGTCCCATTAGTGCACATTAAACCTGGTTATCACAAGAAGTATGTGGCACATGCAGTGATTATACCTGCCGCAAAACTAAGATTGTTTCTGATACTCAAATTCATGTCAGGGTCTAATTAGTGACTTTAAAAACTATTTATATGAATTCTTCGAGAATTTCATAAGGTATATTTTGACAGTATTCACTGCCTTATCCTTTCAGATTCAGCCCCCATTTCAAACTCACTCAACTCTGTGTCCTTGTTTTTTTATTTTATTTATTTTATTTTGTTTCTTTTTCTACAGCAGAAAGAGTGTAAAATCCAGAATGAGTGATTGACTTCAAAGAAACAGCATTTTCCTGGCAGAGTATCCAACTTAAACATATGAGCCCTTATTGGTTGTAACAGCATGCAAAAGACTTGCAGAAGCTCGATCCAGCAAAATCTCAGAGTGGTTACAGGAATGGCCATGGAAGTTCACCCTAACTGAGGAGCTATTGGGCATTGATAACCATATGGATGGGAGATGGATTTTTCTTTAAGGATGTAGCCCCTGGTAGGTCAACCATGCTCAAGTGGAAGTCTATACACCCATGAGTATATAGGTAGCACTCAGTGACATTTTTGCTAAAATTTTATTCTGTGGTTGTTATTCATGTAAGTTACACCTTGTGTTGGTTTTATGCTCACACAGAAAAGCTGATTCATTAACAGCCCTTTCCCTTTGGTCTTATCAACAGTAAAAGTATGGCATTCTTAATTAACAACTAACTATAAGGAAAAATGTACAATATCTTATTGTTAAGAGTATGACCATTTTTGATGTTTATCAAGGATAGTAGCACATTACCCATTAGAATGCAGAAGGCATGTATTTAAGCCCTCAAAAAAATTCTCAGTGCATTGAAAAGGATTTGTGTTTTAGAAACTATTAGTTTAGAATTCCAATGGAAAATATTAACACTAAAAGGAAATAGTTAAGATACTTACGAAATTCTTCCCAGAAACAGGCATTTATTTGGATGTGCAATTAAAAATGAAAGAATGTAACTATAACACATTCTTCATGCAAAACAAGGCTTAAAGCCAACTCTTACCTCAGGTTAATTAAATCTCATTTTTGACAAATGAGTCTCTAACAATGAGCAACAAGGCTGAAATGCCCATATTAGTATGTTGAATTGTTCTGACTACACATTTGAGAACTGACTTTGCCTTGGCAATCTGCTGGGATTTTCTATTAATAATAAAGGTTTTTAAGTATTTAACACTTGGATATTTACAGAAGAAGAAAAAGCTCATAAGAATTTTGAAAAGTTTTCAAGAAACACTTAATAAATTTGAGGTCACTGTTTTTTCTCTTAAGTTTTAATTTCTAGCTTTCCCTGGGCACATAATGAATAAAGAACCTCTATGTTATAGCATGGAAAGGCTTATTATAATTATTTCAACACAGAGAAAGTAAACAGGGCCTAATTAATAGTTAACTCCATACTTAATTATGAGAACACACCTATTAAAATACTTAGGAATCAGATAGTCAGTAAAATTATTTTATTCTTTCTCTGTTTTTGCTTTTGAGACAGGCTCTCACATTTCCCAGGACATAACACCATGGCCACCTCAGTAGCACCTATGTCAACCTTACATTAGCTAACTAATGATAAATGGACCTACCCAACTGCTGAAGCCTCAGAGTAGCACAGCACAATCCTCTTCTAGTTTCTCATGTACAGTGATATTTTATTTGTGCTGAAATGTGATTTTATTTGTATGTTAATGAATAAAGTTACCTGGGGGTCAGAGCTAATACTAATAGCAAGCCATAGCAGAAGTCTGGCAGTGGTAGCACACGCCCTTAATCCCGATCACATGACAGGCAGATCTCTGTGTGTTCAAGGACACCACCAGCATGGAGACACATGCCTTTAATCTCAATACCAACCATAGAAGACCTGGAGGTCTGTATAGACAGGCAGTGATAAGGAGGTCATGTGGTTGGGTTTACAACCAATGAGAAGGCAGAACAGAAAGTCAATAAAATGACAGATACACAGGAAGTAGGTCTCTTTCTCAGGGGAAGGACGGCAGCGGCAGTGAAGGGTAAGAAGGCGGTTACACGTCTCAGCTCTTAGCTACTGCTCTGACCTCTTGGGTTTTTAACTCTGCATTTGGCTTTGTGTTTCTTATTTATAAAACCGTTATGTCTATACTTATGGCTTGTTGGTATCCCCATCTCTTCACCTTACTTGTCCCTCAGGAATCATTTGTTTAAATCAGTGGTCTTCTATCCAAAACTCTTCTTTTTTACTCTTTCACCATCCCATTATCTTCTTACTTCCCACCTTGTTTTAAAGTAGAGGGACCAAGAGAGGAGAAAACCTTTGCAGAGGGAAAGACAGAGGATGGAGACCCTGACAGACACAGAAAGTATGAGGGAGGCATGGAGACAAATGGAGAGAGACAGACAGATAAATGTAAACAGAGACAGAGATTAAGAGACAGGCCTATGAATAAAACTGAATTTAAAAGTAAAGACAATTTTGCTCACTGGAAACAAAATCTCAGATCCGAATCCCTTTTACCAAGGTATGGTGGTGCTAGCATGCAATGCTGGTTCTTGAGAGATGGAGAGCACATCATGCCTCAGGACATCAAGGCCACCATTTGCTGCATGGAGAAGTCAAGAGCAGCCTGTATAACTTGTGCCTCTGTCTCAACAACAAAACAAGACAAATACCCACCCTTTCCAAAAACCCAGCAGCAATAACAATATTATTTAATAAACTATTTATGCAACATAAACAGTAAGCAGAGAAGCAGATCCAGTTTTCAGATACACAGCCTTATGAAATAATTTCAAAATAAAGTAGACTGGAGAAATATCATTAAACAGCTACTTCTGTTTACAAAAACAAACATTGACAGAGAAAGTGATTGAGGCAGGAAACCTCTAAGGATCACATATTTGTTCTAATTATTGACAAAGCAAGGATGCTCCAAGTGTACTATTAAAATTAGAACAATTCCTCTGGGAATACAATAGAGAAAGATGGGTTTAGATGTGTGATGTCCACATTCCAGGAGGCAGAGACTAGTCAATTTCTGCTCATGCACTGTGTCTAAATAAAGTCTTAAATTAGAGTTCAAAATGTTCATTATACAGGATCTGTTTCTTGAAGCAAATGTGAATAACTCTGCCTATATTCTATATATACATGGTGTTAACTGATTTTATCAGTGTTTCTCAGAATAGGCAGGTGATGACCATTGTCTATTGGCAAACACTGTCTTCAGACTCTAGGGAACTCTATTCTATTCTCTACTTTTGTAAGATCAATATATTCATATCCCATTGATGAGAGAGATCAGGTACTACTTCTCTATCTGTACCTGGCTTATTTCACACAGTATAATCTAGGTTTATTCATGGTATGACAAATGATCTTCCACTATTTATTATGGTATGTCTGTGTCTCTGTGCTGTTTTAATCACTCGAGACCTTCAGAGGGATTTATCCATCCTAAGGTTACTTTGCATATGAAGAGACATAGCAGTCTAGTCTCATGCTTCTGCATGTGATGTTACCACTGGATCCCAGCACAACTTCCTTACCCTCGAGAAGCTGTGGGTTACAGTTTCAATATGAAGTGTCCTCTTCAGGTTGGTTTGAGTCCCTTATTGATGTCCCTTTGAGAATGGGGCTAATCCAAGGAGATAGGTCAGTACATGATGCCTTTAAGGGCTATACATGGGTGCCAGTGTGACCCTCCATTGTTTTATTCCTGACCTACATGAGTGAAACATTGCCTTGTGTGCTACATTCCTAGACTGTATTATCTATCCAAAGCCATGGGGGTTTCATAAGCCATTTAATGTCATTGAAATCCTGTGCTGAGCATTTTTTGGAAAATATAGACATATGTAGTGTTTGGAAAATATAGATACTTTAACAATGTTAGTTCCTCTAACTCATGAGTGAAGAATGTCTTTCTAGATTTTTATACCTCCTATTTATTCCATAAATCTTTATAAAACTTGTCACAAAGATGAGATCTAATGTTTCTAGCTACTTCAATCTGCTATCATTATCTCACTATGGTGGGCTGTAACTTGTAACCATGAGCCAAAATAAACCCTTTCTCCCTTAATTTGCTTCTGTCACAGAAATTGGATAAGAAAGTAAGAGCTCCAGGACTCCTACATGGGTGTTCTTTAAATTGTTTACATTTGGAAATGTTCTTTCTTAAGTAACTTGGTGCATCATTCTCTTTGAAATCTTTTCTTATGCTCCTTAACACTTTTCATGAGATTTTTTTTTGCTGTTATTAAAAAAGAAAGTTAAATCTAGTGTTGAGGATGACATAATCCTAGCATCCTGAACTTCTGAGTAGAGATGGTTTCACGGCATTTTCTGTCTCCATTTTAGGCTGTTCCCAACCACTAAGTCAATAAGTTTTATATTCATGGATTTTGGAGAAGGGAGTTAGTCCTTAAACTCAGGATTTCAAATCAGCTCTTTGAAAACCATGCTCTGTGAAGCCTGTCCACCCTTCCATATTTCAGTCAACTTGATAGAAGTTCCACCAAAGAGCTTTAATATGGAATAATTTCAACAAAATATAAAGTAATATAAATGATATGAAATAATGCATGAGATAATTACGATTTTTCAATGCATGTTAAAATATTATAACTCAGGGAACCTGCAGGCCACTCAGATCAGGGAAGCACATAGGCTAACTAGAGATCTTCACCTCTCCCTCTGCTCCTCTAAGTCCAATTCTCCAGTCCATTCCCCAGCTCTGTAGCAGACTACCTGCTGTATCCTCCCTCTCCTCTCTGCCCCAGTCTCTAGTGGCTCATACAGATCTTCCTCTCCTATCTTACCTTCCTGGATTCATTTGCTTTATCCAAGGAACCAAATTCCATCAGACTTTCCCTGAGTATCCTCATTCCACTCTAGCCAAATGAACAGGTAGGCTAATCACAGAGTTTCACCTATCCCTCCCCTTCTCCAAGACCAATCACCCAGTCTCATCGCCAGCTCTGTAGTAGATAACCTGCTGTGGTGTATCCACAGTCTGCCCAGGGAGTAAACAGATTCTGAAAGAACGTCTCATTTTACTCTCCCTACCGTACCCCCTCAGATAACCCATCTCCTAGCTCATCCTCATTTTTGTCAGCTGGCAATCCCTGCAAACACATTTTACCTGAAACTCCCATGCTCACATCTATCAGAATCTTCCAAGCACTTCCTATAAAACAACACACAGCCAATGCACTCTCCTAAGGACCAGAGAGGAAACTGAAAACCAAGTTACAAAACACTCACCTAACAAAGACAAAACCAAATATATTGGCACAGAAAATTACACTCTATCAGCCTAAAAACACAAACAACAATATCCAGGAAAATATGTCTCCACAAAGCCCAGCAAACTACCATAGTAAACCCTGAGAATTGCAACGTAGCTGAAGCACAAGAAAAAGACCAGAAAAGAGTCTATATGACTATGATAGAGGTCCTTAAAGGGGAAATGATAGAGCTATTAAATAAATCTGTGAAAACACAAAAATTAACAGTGGAAGAAAATGAATAGAAAAACTCAAAACCTGAAAGTGAAAATAGAATCAATAAAGTAAGCCCAAAGTGAGAGAAATCTGGAAATGAAAAGTTAGAATCCTGAGCAGGATCCTCAAAGGCAATCCTCACCAACAGAGTAAAAGAGGCTGGGAGAGAGCATCTCAGGCACTGAAGACAACATAGGAGAAATGGACACCCCAGTCAAAGAAAATGTTAAATCTAAAAAAATCTAGGCACAGAACATCCAGGAAGTCTGGGACACTATGAAAAGACCAAATCTAAGAATAAGAGGAATAGAAGAAGGAGAAGAAACCCAGGTCTAAGGCCCAAAAAATGTTTTCAACAAAGTCATAGAAGAAAAGTTCCCTAACCTAAAGAAGACGCCTATCAAAGTGCAAGATGCACACAGAACGCCAAATAGACTGGATCAGAAAAGATTGGCCTCAGTGCTGATTAATGGGGATTGGTCAGGGTGAGGCTGCTGTCTTATCAGGAGGAATGCAGGATGAGGAGGTCTGGATAATTTAATAAAAATACCAGCACTCCTGTGTGCCCCATTGTCCAAGTCTTCCCTTCAGGACTATCTCCCTTTAGCACGCTGTGGTTTCTGACAGCTTTTTCCCACACAGGATGTTTTAGGAAATGGGTTCAATATTTTGGCATTCTTTCAGTGCTTTAATAACTAAGATCATAGGGTGTCTCCCTCCTTTGTTGTTATTTTTATAGTCTCCAGAACCTCTTCAGTAGGACTACATACTGCTCCTCATCACACTTTGTTTTGTTTATCAAGGATTAATGAAGCAGATCCTCCTCTACTAAAACTTACAAAACCACAAGAGTTACAGTCCAACCCCTACCTCTAGTTATCTTGTGATTCCTATAACATCCACAGTTGCTACCACCAAAGATATCTTTAGTTCCTACAGTCGTTTGGGGAGACTGGAGTCATCTTCCTTCAAGGTCTTCTGAGGGGATTCCTTTTACCTCCTACCATGAATCATACTGACTTCAAGTTTTCAGCAGAATCACTGTGGCAACACTGTAGTATTTAATAAATAAAATGTATTTATTAAATACTAAGTCATAAGCATTGAAAATAATTCCTTGATCCATGGGTTATAGAATAAATCAGTGAGAAAGTGCGAAGGCATTGATCATGTTCTGCATCTCAATAAAGGTTCTTATAAGATAAGGTATGATGTCAACAACCTGTCATTTGTTTAAAACAATTGCAATTTTCGACAGTGTGTCTCAAAGGTGGGTTTAACATATCCAGTAATCTATGTTATAAATAAATGCTCTGTTATCTAGGCTTTCTTGCTCCACAAGCAGAGCCGGTCAAGCATACCTTTTAAGTCTCATGAAGTATGGTATTTAGCACTGGTTTTGACATAAAGTCTTCAGGTCCACCATGCCATAGGAAGGCCAGCCTATCCACTAGAGCTTCATCACTAAGCAATGACTTCCCATCACTGTCTACATCAGTTCTTAGAGTCCTTCTTGTGGATCCTCTTTTGACACAAGGCTGTTTTTTATACCACAAGTCTGTCTTCTCGTAGATACCTCCATCCAGTATCTTTCCTTAATCTTTTGTATTACTTACTGTAGGTTCTACATCAGAACCCACTGTGTCACCCTGAACTTGAGTGCTGTGGAGGTGGCTTAACTCTTAAACACAGTATCACTTTGTTCTTGAAAGTTGTTGACATGGCTCTGTTCCTTAACCCATTGTGTCACCCTGTACTTGAAAGCTGTGAAGGTGGCTGCTTTTCTTAAGCCTCATGGCACAATCTCTGCTGTAGATCTTCATTTCCCAACGTCTCTACCTTTGTCAATTTTCCTAGACAAGCAATGGGCTTCACCCTGATAGTCTCTCTTATCAGGCAATGATATGGCTGCTTTATATCCACATGACAGGTTATTTTTCCAGATTAACAATGGTTAATAATACTTTGACTTCATAACCCTCTTGCTTTCAATTATTTTCATATTTGATTTACTTTTTTTTAAGTCACAACTTAACCATTTATTTAGAGCCCTGTACAGAGCTTAGTTTTTGATATGTCTTCTTTATTGAACTTAGGTTTGTTTGTTAGTTTGTTTGTTTAAAGTCAGATTCAAAGCAATATAGCTATGCTTATCCACAGTTAGACCTTGGGGACCAATACGAAAACTGCTTCAGCATGGTCTACCATCATCTTAGATACACTCTACTGTGTGTTCCCTCCTAACTGGGTCCCCCATAGGCAACAAACATCTCAGTATCTTTTCTTCTTCCTGCTTCTGCTATGAGCTACTATATAAAAAAATTTGATTGGCTCAAATAGTTCATCACAGTTGGGGCAAAGCAAAGCTCAGGGTAGTGGGAGGAATCCATCTATAATACTAATTTAGCAACGCAGTCACTTTCTGGAAAAACACTTAGAAAGAGAAAGATACATCATAACACTAATTCTGGTAACATCCTTTGACTGTTGAAAGAAAATTAAGTCCAAGATTATTTACAAGTATTGGGTTATAGTAGTGTGATGTTTAATATGATAGAATCATGAATAGTAGGAATTACTTTTGCAACACACATGCATAAAATCACTATATGTCCAATTAGAAAAATGGAGAAAAGGGCAACTCAATCAGAGGATAGGAAATGATGTAACAGTTAAGACTTGACTGCTCTATGAACAAAACAAGATGCACAATTCTCTCAGCTTTCAAGTTGTGTGGGCTGCTTTAGAGAGACAAATACCAAGAGCAAATTATAAATTGAAGTTGGTCAGGGTGGAGGAGTCGGAGGTCAGAAAGGGTAGTATTTCAAACTAAGTGAACAGACCATGATGGCAAGACATCATATTCAGATATCAGGAATGACCATTTATTGTGTCCATTGGAGAAAATAATTTAATCTTCTGGAGGTTCAGCCTCTTCATTTGCATAATGAGATTATATTTTTATGGAGGAAGAATTAGACATTTTAGCTGATACCACAGTGAAAGGAGTAGAATATCCACTAATAATAAATAGACATACAGAAAACATTATTTTCCTAATCTTGCCTCACAATTTTGCAAAGGAACATATGAAAATGTCTTTAAAGTGTCACATTTCAAGCAATTTTTTTAGATGCAGCCAACTGGAGCTGACAGTGCTAGACATTATGGTTCAAACATTGAATTTATGGCCTCCAGCATTTCAGAACATGCAAATGTTTCCTCTTAGAATTCCCCAGCAGGCATACAAGCTCACCTTGCTAGGCATATGTTTCCCATGATTTATGCATTTAAGAGCAGTATTTCAGCTTCTAATCCAACTACTTTTGTGTTGTGACCTTTTACAGCACTCTGTCAAGTGCTCTGCTCTAATGAGATTAGGATCGTAGGATCCAAATATTCAACACTGTTTAGCAGCCATCATACTCATGTCACTCCCCAGACATCTGGAGTCATCATACCTCTCTCTGTCTCTGTCTCTCTCTCTGTCTCTGTCTCTCTCTCTCTTTCTCTCTCTCTCTGTCTCTGTCTCTCTTTCTATATATATATGTGTGTGTGTGTGTGTGTGTGTGTGTGTGTGTGTAAATATATATGAACGGCAAGTCTATATTTAATATATTGGCATCACAGTCTTAGTAATTTCATAGAAAGCTGTGGTTTTAGTCTCTTTCCAGTTTGTGTAGGTGTTGGAGTTACTGATACCATGTATAGTGAAAATTCCATTTGTTGGAAAAGACCACATTGGCTTACCTTTTCACACAGGTCTCTGTTTTTGCAACTAGTATCAACAACTATTTAAAACAAGGTAGAAATGGAAGGAGAAGTCAAACTATGCTCCCACAATTTTTGATGCTAGTTTTACAATGGTGAGATGGATTATTACCCAGTTCTTAGACTATTTGTCCTCAATTTCTCAAGCATTACATAGAATGAGGAGATAGAGAAGTAATAGTTGCCCTTTCTTTATCTTCACAATAATGTATAAAATGAGAGAAAATGGCAGAGCACTGGGTGCAGTCTTGTTCTTTAAGGTATGATTGATGCTGAGATAGGATAATCTCTATAGTTCATGAGTTCATGACTTCAAGATATCCCTGAGCCATAGTGCAGCCATACCATCAAACACCAAGAGAAGGGGGGGGGAGGGAGGGAGGGAGGGAGGAAAGGGGAGAGAGAGAGGGATAAAAAGAGAGAGAAACACACACACACACACACACACACACACACACACGGAGAGAGAAAGACAAAGATAGACAGAGACAGAAAGACAGGGAGGGGTCACTCATGCAGCATCTCTGACACTGGATCACTGGATCTGCAATTGTAGCTGCAGTCTCATGTTTCAGGAAAGAGGCTCCAGGAATTTCACCAAGTTCTCCATTGAGAAACCTGTGAAATTGCTAAAGTGGTCGCAGAAATAAATCTTTAGTCACATTGACCATTGCTGTAAGGTAGCTTGGAATGGACACTTTCATACATATTTAATGAGATTTAACTCTATGTCATTTTTGTCTTTAAATTGGATACTTTACTGTATGGAATTTATCATCTCCATATTTTACACATTTAATCCTAAAATGAGCAAATATTCAGGTAAAGATTGAATTGGAAATCTCTGGATGTAGTGTTGTGTTGATGGCTAATAAAATAAATTATTTAGAGTTCAGGCACAAAGTTGCATTTGAAAATTTTCTACAACTAGAATTCAGTTTGACACTTAAATGTTTGAGAACTGCTTTCCAATCTAATCCTTTATCTCCATAGCTCCATCCCACTCCACACTACTGTCAGATGCCCCCCCCGCCCCCCAGTCCCCCCCAGTCCCCCCCAGCCCCCCCCTCAGCATTGCTGTAGCCTCATCTCCACTCTTTGTATCTTTGCTTCCCTGTTTTCTGTGTTCATTCTGCAGATACTGTTCTCCATAGCTGGCATGACTCTTGTAGAATTTCAAACATATCACAAATACCTGTTATCACAGTCCTCAATGCATCATCTTTTTGTTAAAGATAAACTCTCTAATTTTCTATTAACCACCATCTAATCTCCTTCATACCTCTACTTTTTGATTTACTCCCCAAATTTATCTTCTGGGTAAGTAATAAATGTGATAATAGATGTGCATGCTCCTAATACAGAGAGGAACAACCCTAAAAATTTGTTAATGACAAAATTTCAGTAATTTGTTTTTTAATATCAAGTGGCTTGAATTACATAATTTATTTGATAAGAGATTATTTGCTACTCACAATAAAATAATAGGTGGGAAAATTTTAACATTAACTATGTAAGACGTAAACTAAAATGGTTGTAAGTAAATATTTTATATCTAGTATATATATGTCATATAACAACAGGAAAATGTGTTTCTGTTTAACCGTGGAAGAACAATAGACTAACCCACTTCTAATTTTTTTTCTTTTTAAGAATTTCATACATTAATACATTTTATATTATATGTATAATTATATATAAAATTCATATAATACGTATCATACACACACACACACACATATACACACAAGATGAAAGTGTGAGAAAGCAGGTATGAGTCTTGTGGAATTTCAAACATATCACGTGTGCCTTATATCAATAATCTTCTTGACTTCAATAATCATAACTGATTTCTCTTCTATTTGCAGAAAACTTAGTCATTTGTAGAGGACCACCTGTAAAATTACGGATTTAAATATTCTGCCTTACAATTACTCATTTCTTCCTAAATTCTTACCATCTATTTCAGAGAATCTTCTCTTTAAATAGCAACACAGATATTTTCCAATTTATCAATACAATCATTTAAATAAAAACTTACAATAAAAAACATTAAGAGAGGAATTTGATTTCAAGTGTCCTAAGTTCAAATTTCTCAGACAAAATTACTTGTATGCACCACATTAGCACACATGATCGATTTGAATATTTTTCTAGTAGTTACAAGAACCTTCAAATAATATTGGGGGTTTTGAATTGTTCCTGGGGTACCTGGTGTCCTAGAATGGTCTGCACAACATCCTAACACAACAGGAATTGAGGCAATAAGTTAGGAAGTTTCTATGTAAGTTAAAAACTTGATTTATATTCCCATGATTTCCACAGCTCACTATTATATACCTGATGTTAATAGCTGTAGGGTTTGGAGATTCTACAGTTAACACATAGTTGTAAAGATTGTTTTCTTCTGTGCTCAGAACTCCAAAACATGAAAGATAACCTTGCTGGACCCTGTTTGTTATTCATGTGCAAGTCTTTTGTTTGCTCACATTACCATCCTTCCCCCATGGCTGTGGTGATGACATACACAGTCTAGAACAGAAGAGTTTTAGTGCATTTGAGCAGTATTTACTACTCTTATTTCACTAAACACTTTGTGTTAATCTTGTGTTGTTGTGTCTATTAATTATCAAAACACAATCTATGCCCTTTGAATTAATAATTGAGTGTTTAAACAATATGGACTGAATCTAACAATATGGAAAACACGTCAGAAGACAGTACTTTTAAACTTAACATGACATTTGCTTTTATTGTTTACAAAAATTCTTTAAAACCACTCTTGGGCATATACCCAAGGAATGCTCAATCATACCACAAGGACACACGCTCAACTATGTTCATAGCAGCATTATTTGTAATAGCCAGAACCTGGAAACAACCTAGATGCCTGTCAACTGAAGAATGGATAAATAAAATGTGATACATATATATAATGGAGTACTACTCAGCAGAGAAAAACAATGACATCATGAGGTTTGCAGGCAAATGGATGGATCTAGAAAATAATCATCCTGAGTGAGGTAACCCAGACTCAGAAAGACAAACATGTTATGTACTTACTCATAAGTGGATACTAGATGTAAAGCGAAGTATAACCAGACTGCAACTCACAACTCCAGGGAGGCTACCTAGTAAAGAGGACCCTAAGAAAGACACAGGGATCGCCCAACAACAGGGAAATGGATGAGATCTCCATGAGCAAACTGGGAGTGAGTGGGAGTAATGGAGGGCAAGGGTGGGGGAAAGAGAGCTTAGCGAAGTGGGAGGTCCCAGCTGGATCAGGAACAGAGTGGGAGAACAAGGAAAGAGATACCATGATAAATGAAGACCCCATGGGAATAGGAAGAAGTAGAGTTCTAGAGAGCTCCCCAGAAATTCACGAAGATACCTCCACTATAGACTACTGGCAATGGTTGAGAGAGTGCCTGAACTGACCTATTCTGACCCTAACTGTCATGATAGAACTCTCATCCAGTGACTGATGGAAGCAGATGCAGAGATCCATGGCCAAGCTCCAGGTGGAGCTCCAGGAGTCCAATCGGTGAGAGAGAGGAGGGATTGCATGAGCGAGAGATATTGAGACCATGATTGGAAAAAGCACAGGGACAAATAGCCAAACTAGTGGAAACACATGAACTGTGAACCTATAGCTGAGGAGCCCCCATGGAACTGGACCAGACCCTCTGGATAAGTGAGACAGTTGATTAGCTTGAACTGTTTGGGAGGCATCCAGGTAGTGGAGCCAGGACCTGTCCTTGGTGTATGAGATAGCTTTTTGGAACCTAGGGACTATGGTAAGATACTTTACTCAGCCTTGGTGTAGGGAGGAGGGGACTGGATCCGTCTCAACTGAATCTACCAGGCTGGGCCTTGCCTTGGGAATGGGGGGTGGATTGGGGGGGAAGGCTGAGGGGTGGGAGGAGGGAGGACAGGGAAATCCGTGGCTGATATGTAAAATTAAATTAATTATAAAATAAAAAAAAGATTTACCAAATTAAAAACAACAATAACACAATGTTAATAAAAGTTATATGTAGTTGGAGGTTTCATTTCTGCGAATGAAGAGTGGTCTGCAAACTGTTGGGTCAAGATATCCATGCCATGGGACTAGACTAGGCCCTCTGAATATGGGAGACAGATGTGTAGCTTGGTCTGTTTGAGGGGTCCCTGGCAGTAGACTCAGGATCTATCCCTGGTGCATGAACTGGCTTTTTGGAGCCCATTACCTATGGTGAGACACCTTGCAGAGCCTTGATATGGGGGGAGGGACTTGGACCTGCCTCAACTGAATATACCAGGCTTTGCTGACTCCCCAATGGAGGCCTTACCCTTTCAGAGAAGGGGATTGGGCGTGGGTCCTGGAGGGAAGGGGGGGGTGGTGAGCGAGAGGAGGTATGAGAGGGGGATCTGTGGTTGATATGTAAAATGAATTAAAAAACATCTTAAATAATAATTTATAAAAGGTATTCATGCCAGAAGCTTTTCATCTCATTTTGAATTTTTTTATATAAAACATAAAAGCAATTTATTTTATCTATGTTTATTCACAATGTTTGTGCCTGGTGTCATGGAAGCTAGGAGAGGCATTGGGTCTCCTGAAACAAGGGTAACGGATGGTTGTGAGCCACCATGCAGGAGCTAAAATCAAACTCTGAGTCCTCTGTAGGAATAGCCAGTGCTCTTAACTATTCAGAACTCTCTTCAAAGTAAATAGCATTATTATAAAATGCTTTTAAATGCTCATTTCCATAAGTAAGTTGCTTAAACACTACAATAGAGGTAACATCAATCTAAATTGAATAGTTAGATTGGCAGGCATAGGCATGAACCAATCAAAGTAAATTGCCTATATGTAGCGGCATTGCTTGTGACCAAGCAGTTTCAAAGCTGATACAGGAAGATCAAAAATTCCAGTACAGCCTGACTACATAGAGAGTTCTAGGACAGCCATGATATATGCTTAAACTTATCTAAACAATTAAAAATACCTAAATAATCATGTTAAACCATGTCATTTTTAATATACTTATAGACAAGTTTGGTATTGATCATTTAAATTTAAATTAGGTATATTATATGAATGTTTGGTTCCATATTTCAAAGAAAATTATTTTATTCTCAGTTGCCATATTTGAAATAATATGAAAACCAAAGTAATAGTTTATAAAACAAGCAAACTATTATAAGAAGGCTCACTTGAAATAAAAGTAGAAGTCCAGCAAAATTGCTAAGCATAACTTATGAAAGGACCACCATCATAGATAGTGAAAAAAAACTTTTCCAAGGATAAAAAGTACACGAGGCTCATGATCAGACTTATTGCCCATTCTTTTACCTATAAGGTGATGGCCACTTGATGAGAGGAAAAAGTCTCTTTGGACACATAAAACCCTTTAGTGGGTAAGTGTATAATGCCCTCTGAATTTAAACATTACATTTGGAAGTGATTAAGACTCAGGAAGTCAAGAAAACTAACAAGTCACACAAAATAATTCACAAGTTTCAGGAAGTTCTTGAAACTTATAAACCTAATCCATCCCATTCCCAAGGTAAGGACTGCTGGCAAGGAAAGACTCTGACCTGTTGACCTGCCTAAACGTTGTGAGGGGAGCTCCATGGATGCAGCTTTATTGTGTCATCAACCATACTGTGGAGAGGTTTTGGGGGTTTTGGTGATGCTGGTGCATTTAAGCCATCCATGTTCCACTAAGTAAACTCTTACTGATCCTGAAAAAAAAAAAACCCTACTAAACTCACTGATTGGGTAAGGTAAATATGCTTTGATCTCTCTTCTTTCCCCTATCTGGAGTAAGAAGATATTTGTTAATATTTCTCCCGGGAAAATCACATAATGGTAAGTTCTATTTTTCTTATTAAAATTCATTATCCCTGCAGTCAAGTGTTCAGTACCAAGTGAGCAGGCAAGTCCTTGTAACTTTCAGATCTCTTGTTCCAGGAGTGAGATAAGTCATTTTGCTAATCACTTTTCCTATTTTCTCTTGGTATTTAGCAAAGTGGATATAATTTAGTGGAATATAATTATCAAAAGATTAAAATAAATGTAAGTATCAATCAGCTTTATTCATCTATTAAGCCAGTAAATGTTTCCCCAGTCCTTGAGATTAAATTTTAAAAAATTCTGTACTGTAATTATATGATACCCCAGAAGTCACATTATGTTGTGATCAAACATAATAACCAGTATACACTTACTTCAATGTAGACATTACTTGTCAAATAATTACAAAAGCATTGAATTTGACTATTAAATGTAATTTTCTTACTGTCCAGATTAAATCATGAAATCATAGTGGAGGAAGAAAGAAATGGAATTCTATGGTGAAGCTAGTCATGTCCTGTGGTGCCCACAGGTCACAAGAATGTAGCTAAGTCATCCATTATGCATTTGCTGTGACATCCATTGGTCAGTAACTCAGTTCACAAAGAATTTGGAATTGTGCACTCATTAGTTAGGTCACTGAGCATCCTACGAGCACCTAAAAAGGCCAGGTGGCACTCAAGGTATTAAATATCCAACAGTGTCTAAGAGATACTTCCATTCTGGAGGATATAAATATGAAAACAAATCCACACAGAACACTTTAGGTTCACCAGAGAAAAATGAGAAGATAGATAAAGGGGGAGTAGCTACACTAATTACTTTTATATTGTTATGATAAAACAGCATGACCAAGGCAACTTATAGAAGGAGGTATAGTGCTTCAAGATGGTTAAAGGACGTGATGCCAGAGCAGGAATACTAACAGGTAACAGGCAGGTGGGACAGCAGCTGAAAACTCACACCTTGAGTCACGAACAGGAAGCAGAAATAATCAACTCAAAATGGAGAAAACTTTTGAAACTCAGCTTCAACCACCAATGGCATACTTCCTCCAGCAAGGCTACACCTAATCCTTCCCAAACAGCCACCAACTGGAGACTGGGTATTCAAATGCTAGATACTGTGATGATTTATCATTTACCCACTACAGTAGCCATTTGAGTGAGGTTGCTGTTTTAGATATTACTAGACTGCAAAAGAAATCTTCCAGAAAATGAAAAATGAGTCAGCAAGTTAAAAGAAATTGGGTGTGTATCTCATATAATTAATAAATTGATTTAAATGCTCACATTGTGTGAAGTCTGTTCAATTTATCTGGGTAAGAACATATATATGTGTGTGTGTGTGTGTGTGTGTTTGTGTGTGTGTGTATGTGTGTGAATACATACATATACATAAAATTCTCCACTATACATACTATATGCATATATTATCTATATGATAAATATGTAAATATGTAACATGTCTAAATATGTGAATTTGGCCTTTATTTGTTAATATAGCAACAAAATGGTGAAAAATGTGTTGATATTTTTAACAATGATGTCAAAACAGTCAGAAGAAATCCTAAGAAGCCCAACAGACAAGAACATCATTATCATATGCATTTACACCCTCATGGGACATGATGACAATTTAAGGAAATGTCAGCATTTAACTAAATTACAGAATAGCACATCAAATTTGAGGTGGTGGTCACCAAAGGAGTGTGGCTGCTTACTTTACATATTCCAAGTCATTTTACTATAAAGTCTGTTCCCTGCATCCTCATAGCCTTGAACTAACAGACTGCAGCTGCTTGCATTCTGGAATGCAGGTTGGTGGGAATTTCTTCCATCAGCAGGACACTGAAATTCTGCCATAATGGTGAATGGAACGTCCCACTCAAGAACAGCATTTGACAGGTGCAGAGTCTGTGTCCAAATGTTTTCACAGCTCCTGGTTTCCAAAACAAACAGAAACACATGGTGTTCAATAAATTTAATTAGCAGGTTGTCCTTTAATTTGGTCTCTTAACAATCTGTCACTGTTTTCCTTAAATTGCAATTCTAAAAGAATACAAATTGTGTCACTTAGCTATTTTCCATTCCAGTGATTCTAAAGGAACTATTTTATCAATAATATTATGATATTTTTCCAACAGACTATTAATACATATTAACTATTCATTCAAAATATAATAATAAAAATATATGCATATTGAACTTGAATGCATGTTATATATGTATACTCATGTAAATATATGTGGTATATTTTATACACATACATAAATAATATATATACATATATATAATGTGTATATTATTATACATATAGTCTTGGGGAACGTAACTCTACATTAACTTGTTTTTACATTGACTGTGAAGGATTCAGAGTTAATACATAAAATTACAGTTTTTGTGTTGAACCATTGAATAGCTCATTAGTTCTAGGCCAAAGAGTGATTACAGGCAGTTTCTGTAGCCCAGGTTAAACCCTCCTCTGCTTCTTTTGAGTTATGTTGCCATGGATTCCTGCTTACATTTTCCTATATCTCAGAAAACTCTTCTATACAATGAGAATAGGAACCACACTGGCATGATTACCAGGATTTTGCCTGGCCCCGTAAGAGTCCAATAAACATCTCTTCCTTCTGTGTCTATTACCTATTCATTGAACTCAGAGCAATTGTATTAGCAACAAGAACAATGTGTGTCAAAATACCCTTTAGAAGAAGTAAATGAGGCTGTATTTGCATTTCATTTAACAAACACAATTAGTTGTAGCAATTAAGGTTGTATCTGTTAATCTCAAAGCCATAGAACTGCATTTCTCTCCTACTGTAATTGGGAAGATTTGCAGTTTCTAGCCTGTGTTTAGCTGCATGGTGGTGTTGTCAGAGAAGACAGCTTGAACTCTAGCAGTTTCAAGACAGCTGGTGCTCAGTTACATATCACAAAAGCATTCAAGGTGGGATGGAGCTGGGGTGGGGCAATGCCTCTGCTTCTTGCCTTTCCACTGGGAAGCCAGTATTTTCCCGACTTCTTATTGGAATATTGCTTACGTCTCAGTAGTATTGTCTCTGTCAGGAGGTTATTACTGGCTGCAAGATGTTCTAAAATAGCAAAATGGGACCTCACTCTCTCCAACAAATTCAAGGTTATATTAACAGGAAGGAGTACAGGAAAGAGATACAAGGTAATATTTTATTGTCATTTGTAATAGTCATCATGGGAAATGTTAAAATTTGTTTGGAGTTTCCTAAGCTCACTTTACTGCTTAGTACTCATTGTTTTAATGTTGAATTGCCTATGGGAATATGGTACTAGAAACTTTTCATTGCTTAGTTCCTTGAAGCTTAATGAGATTTTGTTTTGTACCTGAAATTTACATGTTTTTTTGTTTGTTTCTTTGTTTCTCTTGAAAAAGAAATAGAAGTTGAACAACTTGAGAGGTTGGCCATCAGTGCTCACTTCTTTCAGCTGCTCTGACTGGGCTGGCTTTCCATATTTTTCTCAAATATGCAAAACACGTTTCTACCTCACAGCCTATGCCATTGTTCTTCCTCTAGTTTTAGGAGTCTCTGCAAGGCAGGATCTCCACTATCACTG
This sequence comes from Peromyscus eremicus, assembly GCF_949786415.1. Taxonomy (NCBI): domain Eukaryota; kingdom Metazoa; phylum Chordata; class Mammalia; order Rodentia; family Cricetidae; genus Peromyscus; species Peromyscus eremicus. Next base: position 144,973,803 of record NC_081416.1, read on the forward strand.
CCACTTTCTCAAGCCTGGTCCTCCATTAGGTCTGAAGCAAGCTTCTCCTCTTTTGAGGAAATTAGTCTGACCCAATGGCTTTCTAATTTTCCTCTATCTCTATTTTCCTCTATTAGTCATATTTTATTTGTTGATTTTCCATTTTATCATTTTTCTTGTGAACCTCCTGCACATGTTAGCATATAATCAGACAGGCTCAACATTCAAGTAGTTCCTCTTGATGTTTGTCTACTCATCAGGCAGTTTTCTGAAGCTAAAACAGATCTCACCATAATTGTAAATATATGTTAAGCACATGGAAAAATAATTTCTTTCTGCTCTATTGAAAGAAATGATAATAAGAAAAAAATATTTTTGGTTTTTCAAGACAGTGTTTCTCTGTATAGCCCTGGCTTTCCTGGAACTTGCTTTATAGACTAGGCTGGTCCCAAACTCAGAGGTTCACCTGCCTCTGTCTCTTTAGTGCTGGGATTAAAGGTGTGCACTGCCACTACCTGGAAAACAGTTTTTAACATTGAGTTCTTAGGAGTTTTCTTAGAACAAGATGAATCATATATTTATTAGATGTAAATGGCTTATTCTATCTTGAGAAATGTATTGACAATTCCATCTGATCAAATAGGAAGTTCTTCAGAGCATACACCCATTGCTTTATTGGGCATCACAACTCAGAACTTTGTAGCTTTCATAAAACTATGAATGAAAATTACTTCATGTCACACAGTTCAATGTTTAAGGTCCTCTTCGTGATCAGATCTTAGTTTTTGTGCATCATGAGACTTGCTTTCTTATGGCTTCTCTAAGATATCACATATTAATTTTAAAGACTTACTTCGAAAATCTAAGTATATGTATGTCTGTGTGTCTCTGTGTGGATATGTGAATTTGGTTGCAGGTACCTGTAGAGTCTGGAAGAGAATGTCTGATGCCCTGGAGATAGAGTACAGTTGGCTATGAGCCACTTGATGTGGGTGCTGGGAAATGAACTAAGATTCTCTGCAGGAATAGTGTATACTCTTAATCAATGAACAGTCTCTCTAGTTCTTAAATGTTAACTATAAAGGGTAATTTTCCTCAGTTAAAACATAGGTAAAAGATTAGAAGAGGCACTTTATGAAAGGAGAGACACAGATGAGAAATTACTGCATGGAATGATGTTTAGCATTGTGTGTTCTGGGGAAAGAATTCAGAGACTATTTGTGCTGGCTCAAGAGCATTCCTTTACAGACGATGGATGCAGATTCTGGAGGACACCAAATGCAGCTGAGAATGGAGGATGAAGAGCCACACCCAGTGTTGATGGACTACAATATGTGTGAAACTGCTTTGATAGGGCTTGGCTGTTCTAAGCATTCTTTTTCCATATCAGCTAGAACTGTTGCCTGATGGTATTTGCCCAGATGAGTTGAAAATGTATGCATTCAAAGAACGATACAGAAGTTTATTTATAATTGACAAAACCACAAGCAATGTAAATTACCTCCAGTAAGTATGTGGATATAGAAATTATTTATGTGCAAGATGGAATATTGATTATCAATAAAATTTGGAAGTATCAAACCATGCAAATGATAACCTGATACAGATATGTGAAAGAGCAATCTAAAAAAAGATTAAATAATGTATGATTTAAAATTGACATTTTCAAAAAGGCATAACAGTGAAGGAACTAAAGATATCTGTGGTTGCCAGTTTCTGAGGATATAAAGAGGGAAAAATATATGATGCATCCAAGATTTGGTTACAGGGCCTGAGTGTGTGAAGTAAGACATATGTGTGTTGCCCAAGGGATTCGGCTAACAGGGCAGTCCTGTGTGGTATTGTTATAACAGACACACAGTATTAGTCTGACAAGAGTTGCCCTTTTTCCTGATATTTCCTCCTAACAATTTACCATCCAGTGATCTCTCCTCTGCATCTTGGTTATACATCCACACTTCACTATACTGCATGTAAGATTGTGATTCATGTCATACACAACACACTGAGGCCATCCTTTAAACCGTCAGGAAAGACTCACTCAATGGAGCCTTCCTGAAACCTTTAATAAAGGAAAGAAAGTTGTTCTTTCCTATCCAAATAGTCCTTTTGTCCACTTCCATCATCAGCATATATAATAAGCAAAAGTAAAAAAATCTTCAAATCTTATTTAAGTCACAAGAATCAGTGTTTTTTAAATCAAAATTTTGTTTATAATGACTTTTCGTGATTGTTAACGAAACAAAACATCAATCTTCTCAGGGACAAATTTGGATTAGGAAATTTAATTAAAAGGTAATTATAATACTAATTGACCGTAGCTAGGCTGAAAGTTTTTAGTCTCCCCCCCCACCGACAAAAAAAATGTGAAAGGAAAACAAATAAGCAATAAAACCTTATGAAGCAAAATAAACCCCTCACATAGATCCACAAAATATCCTAATTGAAGTATGACCTTGTGTGACTCATGATCAGAGAGCTGCTACTCACTAATCCTAACTGTCTGGGTAGGAAAGGAAATGCTTCTGGGCATAGCACCAAATCTGACACCCAGAGCTGCTTCTGTCTCTCTTGTTTTGGTTGTGAGCCTCACCTTTAATAATTGACCAGACTTCTCAGTGTCCATGTTATCTTTTATGACAGGTTCATAGTGTGCATGGTTGATTTTGCCTATAATCTGATATGAATCTTGATATGAATATCAAGATAACAGTGACACAAACTTTATCAATCAATGTAACTTTAACAGTGTTAGCATAATGTTTTCCACTCATTTGTGTGGGCCTTAAAAAAAATCACAAAAATATCATCTAACCCTTGTTATGATTATCCAGTGGAGAAGTTTTACACTGACTTTATTTTATATTATTTAGTTTTCCTTACAAATATCTATCATGGGGTTTAGGTTAGGGAGTGTGAAGCTCAAACTGTCATTCAGAAAGCCTGAGTGACTCATTGATTGCTGGTCCCTTTACTCTGTCTGGCACCTAGCTCAAAGGTTATATGTTCTTACTGATGGAAGCCTTGAGGAGGCAAGGCAATAACATTTATTGATGAAATGTCTAAAGGTGAAAAACAGAGTTAGAATTTGGTGTGAAGTTCTAATTGGGAGTAGGCTTTATCCTCCACAGTTGAAAGGCAGTTCCACTTGTTTTGTCTTGTAAGCCATGATTTAAAGGCCACTGATCATGGGAGGAAACCTCAGTGGGAGATTGTGGCTTTCTTTCCAGATGTGCTGATGGTAAAAGAGCATAGATCTTCTCTCCAGGGCTTCCTTATCAAACTGAGTGCAGCTTTCCCAAGGGCCACGTACATCTCTAGCTCTCCCTGTAAAGGAAACAAAAACTCCTGTCTTGGCCCCGAGTTCTTAGCCTCAAAAACTCTTGAGATCAAACATTACTATCTCTAGATAAAATTTAAGAATCTGAATCTTCCTTACCCCTGCAAGGAGTGGATAGGAGGTGGAATTGGGGAGGTGGAGGGAGCAGGAGAAGGAGAGGGTAGGGAAACGAGATGGTATGTAAAATGAAAAATAAAATAAAATAAATCAAATAAGAAAGAACTAAAACAGGTGTGTAGCTTGATCTGCTTGGGCCCCCCCCTGGCAGTAGGATCAGAATCCATCCCTGGTGCATAAGCGGGCTTTTTGGATCCTACTACCTATGATGGGACACCTCGTGCAGCCCTGAGGCAGGAGGAAGGGCTTGGACTTGCCTCTACTGAATGCTTCCCCATGGGAGGCCCTTGCTTTCTTGTGGGGGAGAGTAGAGGTAGGTTGGGAGGGGAAGGCTGGGGGGAGAGGACAGAAGGAGGGAAGAGAGGGATCTTTGATTGTTGTGAAAATGAATGAAAACAATTTTCTTAATAAAAAAAAGAACTAAAAAAAAAGAATCTGAACCTTAGGATCTCAGGGAACATGTACAAAATTTCAAAAGTAAAACATGATGGTATTTGAACACCATGGCTCTCATTTCATTGTGCAATCTATAGATTTTTCCTCAAGCCTCGTTGGTGCTAAATTTATTCTCAAAAATGAGGTGTAATCTTGTTTTTCTTTTACCCACTAAAATTTCTACTCCTCTCATTCCCACAGAGATGGATTGCTGAAATTCATAGCTGTTGCCCCAGCCATCACACCTGTCCCCACTCACACTTTGGTTATCTGATTTCCCATGATGCACTATTTCAAAGCTCCTCACTGGTGTCATTTTCTAATCTACTAGGTCCCCATGTACACAGGAATCTCAGATTTGTACTGGGAAGCATACTAACCTAACATTTCTTAGGGGCTTCTTTGGATTCTTTCCAGCCTCTCTATCAAGTCATTGACAGAGAGATGTGAGACTTTGCTCTACTCCATTGATCTTCACAAAGGAAATGAAAATTGATTGTCACACTCACCATTATCACACATCCTTTATCCTCCTACCCCCTGGTCTCTCTTGTTCATTACCTCGCCATCATTATGGTGACCTGCTTCTCCATCCACTAGCTCATTTAGATTTTGTCATCTGGATCCGTCTTTGTGACAAGTGGTGGCCCTGAACTCCTGTGTTTATGCATGGAGTCATTCTTCAGCCATGTCTTATCTGAAAACCTACGTTGGAACAATCTTCTACATCAATTAAGCTTTCTGACTTTCCTTTGAAATAGTCCTTTTTTTGTATGGTTTAGCTGAGGCATTTTAAAACTATGTTTGAATGACATTTAAAAACGTGTTGAATCTGCATTTACTAATGATTTTACATCATTTCCTTAGATAGTTATTTCTATGTTTTTATTTGCTATTGGTGTCTGGGAAGTAACAGGATAGTCCAATTCATCAACTTTGTGTCATGTCTCTGGTATCATGAAAAATTCTTGAATATGCACTTCTTAGTGTGAAATCAGAACTAATTAGTTAAGGAGTAAAAGCTCATAAAGTTGAAATTTCAAAGAGAAGACTGAGTGTACAAGGTTTTCCCTTTACAATCTTTGTGAAATAGTTGAATTCCTCTCACATCTTGTAACTTTAATTTCTTTATCTGTAAGTTAAAAACAATACTATCTACCTGTGTCCTTCATTATATAGTATAAGGTCAGATAGTGGGTATAAACATGCTTTACAAAGTACAAAGTGTTTCAATTATTGTTTATCTTGTATCATACAGTCATTATATAAAGATACTAGGAATTAATTCAAGTAAAAAATATTTAATGAATATATATTATGACCCAGGCTTTATTCTTACTACCAGAAATATAATAACCACATGATTGGTTTCTGACATACAGAGCAAATGTGCAGGGTAGATGTTTGACGTTGTTTGTTTGTTTTGTTGTTGTTGGTTCTTTTTTATGCTTCAGAAAATTACTGGAAACTTGGTAGTTCAATCTAATAAAATCTAATGATATTATGTGTTTTGGATAAAACAAACAAACATTGGTCTCGTATACATGAAAGTCTACAATGAAATTGCCCATTTCTCTTTCAGAGATATTAAAGGAGAGTTTTATGCCCCTGTTTTCTGCTTTCCTGAAGCTGCCTGCTTCTATGTTACCTCTCCATCCTCAGTGCAGTCATGTTGAGATTTCTCAATATTAAACACCCAGGTTCTGACAAGAAAGGCTTTGCCTCTATCTGTTTCTAATAAGAACCCTGTGATCACACTGTATCTACCCACATTGAGTCATATAACCTCCTCCTGTGGAGTCAGCTGATAAACAACCTTATTTTGACACATGGTCTAACTTTGCTTTCAACATAAGACACATTTTTTTAGATTTCATGGAATTAAAGTTGGGATGATTTTTGAAACACTTATCTACTTATTACTTTCTCAACAGAAACTGCTAATGTTTTAGTTTTCTGTATTTCCCCATGAATCTGTGAGATGTGATACCAGACCAACCATGCAGTAAAATCATGAAGTAAACTGAACTAAAGTCATCCATCACTAAGTTACTATAAACCCTCATTTCCTCATTTTTTCAGCCACTTGGATAGCCTTTAATAATGTTTTTCATTACTTAAAAGTCCCCTTGAACTGCTTATAGATATATTCTGTTGTGGGTCCAGAAGAGAATTATGAACATATTTATTTTCTGAATAATTGAATAGTGAAGAGCCTGGGGGGTCATCTTTACTGTTATCAAACATAAAATGATGAAAGTATAATCTAATAACATTTCAGACATTTCAAAAGCATCTATTTTGGGGGCAGTAAGATGGATCAGGATCAGCAGGTAAAGGTACCTGCTGACAATCCTGATGACCTTAGTTTGAGCTCTGGGGAAAATATAATGGAAAGAGAAGACTGATTCCCAAAAGTTGTCCTCTGATCTCAACAGGTATACCCAACACATACATATAAACACACATACATTAAATAAAGAAATGTTTAAAATCCTTTTTTTTGTATTTTGTATTTAGGATCTGAAATCTATTTAATTTGGAAATATATATATATATATATATATATATTATATATATATATAAAATTTTACTAAAATTCCTTCAGACCTATAGCAAGTAAATACACATATATCTGTATAAACCACTCAACATACTTATTACTTCTATTCATTCCTGAAATGTGGACAAATTGATGCTGAAATGTTGTTAAATTTACACAGAAAACTTGCTAGCTTTCAGTGTGCTATGATCCAAACACACCAGCCCTGGCTGTTGGCTCTTGTAGAACACACAGTAGGAAGGTAAAAACACCTGACATAAACTGCCCACATACATGGACTTTTTGTACATATTTTCATAAGAAATATTTCACTATTATGAAACAGCAGAACAAATACTAGCTTATCCAAAGAAATTATGACTTTGACCAGAGTTACCTTTTTGACACTGTATAGTTGAAGGAAGTTTATTGCCAGAGAGGGAGGTTTGAAAATGCATCCCCCATGGTATGTTACTAGGTAATGACACACCTGTGCAAACCATGGGACTGATAAAATGTTTTAACTTGCTAAACACTGAAAAAAATCCTAGATCAAAAAAAGCAGTGAAGCAAGAAAGTACTGGGACATAAAGCACATGGGAATGCACGTCTATTTAACTAATGATACAGGAAATTCTAAACCTCTGTGAAGTTTGAATTTAACTGCTGTGTACAGAATCAAATCTGAGTGCCAAGGATTCATATGGGACCAAATATTTTGATCCCAGTGAGACGACATGTCACCCATGTGAGAGAACAGTAGCTCAGTAAACTGCAAAGGCACCTAGGCTGGTGAGGCTTGATGAAGAGGGAAGATTAATTCATTGTACACACTGTCTGGTGCCAAGACAGGTAAGGATTTAGGTGTTATATGCACACTAATCAATTTCTAACTTTGTGTAATTTTGATCCAGGTCAGAGCTTCTCTCTCAATGTTCTTTTATCTAAAAGAAAAATTAACCAAGAGAAAGTCAGGAGGTGTTGAGCACATGATCTGTTAAGCATGAAATCACAGTATGTTAATCTTATTTACCCCTTCATTTGGAATCCATGTCCTAGGAACTGGAGAATGGAATTCTTATTCTAAGGAATGAAAAGCAGAAAGCTAGGCAATGCATTCTGGGTAGAGGATTAAATGCTGTGATGGAAGAAGAACATGATCCTCATAGTAAATACAAAGGAAACGCACCTAGCCCCACCTGAGGACAAACACCGGCTTCTGATAGGACAACCTCTCATCTGAGATGCAAAGGGTGATGTCATGTTGTGTGTGAAGTCAGGACGGTATTGCAGATGAAAAGCATATGTGTAGGCAACAGGACAGCCCCTGGAGTTTATGTAGAGATAAGAGCTGGACAACTAAAAAGGTGGAGACTGAACAGACAAGAGGAGGCTGTATAAGAAATTCATCTAGCTGTGATTCCATTCCTGTAGAGATTAAACGAAGTCATGTGCAAGTCATGTCTCATTTACTCTTCAATCCTTTTGATGGGTAAAGTTACAGAATGCTAAGAATTAATGTGTTTATCAAAGTATCAATAGCTCAGAGCAGTTTTGTTATGATGAGGGAGCATGACAGAATACGGTACTGGGGAGAGCATGTCAGTGGACGAACTCAGACTCAGAAGGAGCGTGTACTATGCAGTAACTGACATGGCATATTGACAAGCCAGTGGTATAATGTTGTCATTATTTGCACTGACTTTTACCTTGAGTTTACTTTGTGTCCAAACATCACCTTCCACCACACATGTGTGTGCTCAAGCACAGAGGAGTTTGCAGAAACAACTTCTATTTTTATCAGTTGGGTCACAAGTTCAAGCACAAGCACTTCAGACTAACTGATGAAGTTGTTTGTGATCATGAAGCTAATAATAGCATAAATTTAAAATGAAGAAATACTGTGAGCAATGGACCCTCTCCCCAGCTTTAAGGAAACCTTCCAGATTCAGTTCTCATAATAACACAGTGTGGAATAGAAACTTGATAATTTAAAAACACTCAGCAGGTCAGCTTCCATTAGCTGCAATGTCACCAGAAGCCAAACAGCAGAATATTATAGCGAGCTAAACTCAGAAAATGAGTAAGAACAAGAGACTAATAAAATTCTTAACAAATATCCTGCAGCATCTTCATCTGTCATAAAAGCTTCACAAGTTTTATATTTCCAAATATAGAGGAACAGGAACACATTCTAACTTAAGTTGGAATAAGAGGTAATCACAATGCCATGATTAGCTAACACAGAGCTCACTGCTCCTTAGGGAGAACTGCAAAGGACTTACAGGACCACTGAGCTCATTCATGATAACTAAAAGCACTGAAGGCAAACTTAAGCATTAAGTGAGAATTTCAATAGATTTAACAAATGAGATTATAGCGGGGTTTCCTAATAATCAAAGTGGCCTGAAAATGAGATGGCCCCCCACACAGAAGGGGGCAAAACTGTTAAGAGAAGCAAGGTGATCTGCTGTTTGAAGTGGTATGCTGTGAATTGAAGTAACCATCTGTGGTAATATATTGTGTGCTCTAATAAAATTTGCCTGAAGATCAGAGAACAGAACAAGCCACTAGATTAGACACAGAGGTCAGGCAGTGGTGGCACACACCTTTAATCCTAGCACTCAGGGGGCAGAGATCCACATGAATCTCTGTGAGTTCAAAGTCACCATGGACTACATGAGATTGATTCAGTCTAGGAGAGAAACAGAGCCAGGCAGTGGTGACACACACCTTTGATCCCAGTACTTGGGAAGCACACACACCTTTAATGGCTGGGCAGAGAAAGGTATATAAGGTGTGAGGAAACAATAACTAAAGGTTTTTCAGGCTGTGGAGTCCTAGACGTAAGACATGGTAGTGGTTTGTTTCTTTGTCTCTCTGATCTTTCACTGTTTACCCCAATATCTGGCTCCGGGTTTTTATTCTAAGATGTTTAGAGATTTGTACAACAACCATCCTTTATGCTTCACTGTACCACTGAATTTATGCCAGCAGAGAATCAACTTCCCCTTGTCTCTTAGGAGCCCAGCTGGTCTTTGGAATGTATGTGAGTTGACTGAGCATCCCTCCTGCTTTGGGGTGGAGACTCTAAATCATTTCTACTGTGTGACAGTAAAGAGAGCTCAAAAGGAACTCTTATTCTTTTTTTTTTTTTTTTTTTGGTTTTTCGAGACAGGGTTTCTCTGTGTAGCTTTGCGCCTTTCCTGGGACTCACTTGGTAGCCCAGGCTGGCCTCGAACTCACAGAGATCCGCCTGGCTCTGCCTCCCGAGTGCTGGGATTAAAGGCGTGCGCCACCACCGCCCGGCCGGAACTCTTATTCTTAAAAGGCTTATCATTGCTGATCCAGAACACTAGCCATACCTTTAGCAAAGATATCTGAAGCTGAATTATGACCCTTTCAGCTTCAGCAACCATCTTGTTGAAGAAAGGCTCAACTTTATGCAAGATGCTTTCTCTCCCCTTCTGTTCCTAGGCTGCACTTCTGTTCAACTTGCTAACTTAAAGACAAAGGTAAGAAATGTATAATTAAAATGAAGGGTAAGTTTAATCAATTAGTTAGGAAGTGATTAAATCACTAAAGACTTCTTTGGTATGTTTTCAAGACTTAGTACTCTTTGACTACAAAATACTTTTGCTTCAGGAAAATGCATGGTATAAAGCAACAGGCCAACTGCATAACAAACTATTTACAAATGTGAATAGAATATACATTAGAGGGAGTGATGAAATGAGATATGAAGAGTGAATAATGAATAGATGGGGAAAATTAATTATTTCTTAAAGTCAGAAGCCGGGAAGCAATACTAAAATTAGATTTATATACATACAAACGGAAAAAGGTGAATTAATGCAAATACATTTTACCATCAAGACAGGAGAGATAACTCAGTGGTTAAGAGAACTTGCTGCCTTTGCAGATGAGCAGAATTTGATTCACAACCCTCATGTGCATTAAACTCTCTGTAACTCTAGTTCCAGGACATGCTATACCCTCTTTAAGTCAAGTTAGGTGCACAGACATACATTTGGGGAAAACATCACCACACATAAGATAAACCAAATCTTAGCAAAGCAATTAAAACATATAATTGAAGCAATGGAACAAGTGAGAAAGCACAGAAAAAGTGTGGCTAATTGTTTAGGCTGGGAAGTTATGTTCATTTTGGAAAGCAATGGGACAAGGCTGCAGACTTGTTCTTGTTGGGGACAGGGTCAGGAGGACTGCAAGGACACTTATTAGAATACTGGGAAGCAAGTCAACCTTAGGAAGTCTACCCACACCGTGCTATGAAGATTGAGTGGGACTCAGGACCAATAGTAAGAAAGAACACCACTGTCACCTCAAAACCAGCAGTCACTGGGAGAGAATGTCACAGTCCCCAAGGACTTGCTGTCAGAAAACATGAACACTCCGTGCCTTGTAAGGAGTAATTTATGCTGTGAGTGTTAATTTCATGATAGCTTTCTATCAAAGTTCTCTATGCAAAAAGTAAACTCTGGAAACAAAAGATCATGTTGGAAATCAGAACAAAATTTCACAGGGGAAATGCTAAGGGCCTTTTGAGATCATTAAACATTGAAAAGTGGCAGAGTTGGACCCTGGATGAAGTGTTTTCTGTTAGCAAGGATCTTCGGAAGGTAGCATGCCACTCTCCCAAAAGACTGACCATTCACGTCCTGTGAATTCTCTTTTCTAGATCTCCTATTATTCCATTTCAACTTTTCAAAAGACCGTTTCATTACCTTTGCTCATAACAACAGCCCTGTCAGACTAGCATGTTTATACCATTTAGAATCTCATTCCCATCATGCTTACCTTCAGTGAAGGGAGGGACATACAGACAAAAGGCCTCCCACAGCATGCTGCCATTGCTTTTGGTAGATGGCTCATGCTGTGTGACAAAAGTGTCCCCTAGAAGAGGTTGCATTCAGAAGAGCCTGTCAGTGCCACTAAGAGAGGCAAAGAGAGAAGGTGCTGGAACCATTAAAGACAGCCATACTGAACAAAGGCAGCTGAAGTATTTTTAAAAAGTCAAGAAATATAATAAAGCCCACTGCTGTTCTTAATCCACATTCCTCATCCTTTTGGTCAACCATTTGAAGTAAACCATTTAAAAGCATTCTATATCCAACAGTACTCTTTTGGGAAAAGTTGGGAAATGAAAGTCTCAAACCAAGTGTGAGATAGTGCACAATTTCTAATCACCAACCCCAATGAATGGAAATGTCAGTTAAAACCAAGAGATTTGCACATTTTGTATTAGGAATAACTGATGTCAGATAGTGTAATATAGAAGCAGTGTATAGCAAATATGTTCCCTATTGAAAAGATTGATGTCTGTGTTGGACAAACTCAATAAGACTCATGAGAAACTGCTGTATCCAAAGGTAGCTGCATCTCAGATGCAGCTTAGTGGATTGGACTTGGATTGCTTTGTTCCTTTGCATCTTTCATTTCCTGACAGCACTACCACCACACAGTTAATTTTAGTGGGAGCTGTTGTTAAGTCTGCACAGAATGCAGCAGCCATGTTATTCGAAATCATCTTTTGCTGATCAGGTAGCCAATCTGCTATGCTGGTTCTACAGTCAAAGGAAATCCATGCAAACCAAGGTGGATGCTAAGTCAGTGATGGGCTTTGGTGGTAAAAGTGTTCAATATGGCTTCCCAGATCTGACTAAGTGCAGCCCTCTGGCAAGAGAGGATGGTAAGAGGGAGGTCATCCTTGGAGAAAGGGAAATTGCTACCCTTTCCACTAGAGGCTTCAAGGAGCTTAAGTCTGTTATAAAAATGAAGTCCATTAAATAAAAACTGCCTTAAAATGACTCACAGAACTGCAGTTTGCTTACTTTATGTTTAATGATGTAAATAGATTAAATAGAGTATGATTTTATATATATAGCACAAGTTATACCGATTTTGGATAGACACAGATTTTGTAGCAAAGGAAGTTATTAAAATAGGACATACAACTTTAACATAGAAGTAAAAACTGAGAGAGATGATAATTACAGTTGCATGTTTAGCAACTGTAGTGTGTGTGTGTGTGTGTGTGTGTGTGTGTGTGTGTGTGTATCATTTGTTATGTGTCTGTGAAGGAACTATGCAAGAATTTTATACCTTCATTTGTCTGGCTAAGTTTAGCAGTTATTTGGCACCTATCCAACCTGTTTCCAGTACTTTGCATAGAGAAGACAGTTAGTCTTCATAAAGTCTCTTATTTCAGGATCATATTACTGGTGTTTTATAGCCTTCCAAGTTTAGCTCTGATCATATCTATGAATGATTGTTTTCCTCTTTGCCTTTATTTTCAGGTTACTGGGCTGGTAAATTGTTTAAGGTCCTCTAGAGGAACAAAGCTGAGAGAATGGATCTATATTCTGAAGGGGATTTACTAGATTGTTACACATGATGTGCACTGGGTAGTACAAAGATGGCTGTCTGCACACTGGGGAGACTGAGAACAGAATAGCTGATCAGTCCACCAGGCTGGGTGCAGCTCCAATTCAGTCTGGAGGATGGAGGATTCCTGTTGAGCCATCATTCTTGGCACTTTAGCAAACCACCATCCTGTGAAGTTGGGTTCCAATGCCATGAAAGGATGGCAGACACATAAGCAGCAACAGAGTAAGTGTACTTACCAACAAACAGAAAAGGAGGGCAGGCAAAAAGAAAATGCTTTCCCCTCAGAGTTCTTTACATCTGCATCTCTCATGGAAAAGTGCTGCATGCTCTGTATAAAGATATTCCCTCCCTGTTCTTGCTGGAAATGCCCTCACAGACCTACCTAGAGATGTCTGTTAATGGATCCAAGATCCAGTCAAGTTGACAACCATGTTTAAACATTGTAGTCAGAATTCCCCTGTTAGGAACCTTCAAAGAGTGCTGGGGCTGAGAAGCACAGTAGAATGCCATTTGCTTGAGTTTATATTGCAGAAATTTCACTTAGTGCTTTCAGATACCAATGATCTTCACTATTTGGACTAAATGATAAAAAAAAAAATAGCTGAAGACAAAGTGTGACAATCCCTTGAGAAACTGTCTTTATGTTACCTTGCCCCAATTTAATTCCCATTCTCCTTGCTGTGATTAAAGTATGTTAGAATTCCATTTGATTTAAATGATTAAATAAAATATATATTACACACACACAAATGTATTTATCTCATTATAGAGTTTCTACACAAATATGGGAAGTTTATATATACATTTTATTCTTTTGTGGCTCTGCATCCTTTTTGATCAACTCCTTGTGAGGTAGAAACTCAGTTTCTATTGCCATGAGAGCGTCTGGCTCCCTCTCTTCTCTTTGGAAAGGTATTCGAAGTCACTTCTTTAGGTAACATGGATCATTTCATGGAGAACTAGAGTAGGTAAGAGTTTATAAACACAATTTTAATGTGCATCTCAGAAATTGAGGCTTTTGGCTGGAACAGACTACAAATGTTTCCAATACCTGTGGTATAAATTAAAACTAAAATGAGTTTTTATTTTAATATGTTTGTGTAAATTAAAGTATTTGTTGAGTTCGTGTCCATGAACATTTCCTCACCACTTCTATAAGAGAAAATGGGCATTGGTATATTTTTTCTAAACTACTAATTTAGCTAGGAAATATCAACTTTCTTCTTTCTCTATTCAGTTTCTTGTATTTTTGAGGTGTAGGTAAACATGACAAACAGCATGACTTGCTGTATCATTAGTTGATATGAAACTTAAGTGTGGTAAGAAGGCTGCTTGTGATAAAGACCATTTAACAGATGGTCAGGAACTAATAAGGAAGTTGGTAAGTGCAGGGATTCACATCACCTTTTGTGTGGCATAAGTGGTTATCTTCATTCTTGCTTAAGAGTTGAGAAATCCATGGCATGAATGGATTAAATAACTCATCCTGTAACAGAAAGTATCTACAACAAAGACTTTTGATAAATGAGTGCATTGTCTGGCTTCTCATGGAACTGGACCAGGTTCTCTGGATAAGTGAGACAGTTGATTAGCTTGAACTGTTTAGGAGGCTCCCAGGCAGCAGAATCAGGACCTGTCCTTGGTGCATGAGCTGGCTTTTTGGAACCTAGGGACTATGCTGAGACACTTTGCTCAGCCTTGGTGTAGGGAGGAGGGGACTGGACCTGCCTCAACTGAATCTACCAGGCCGGGCTGACTCTCCAGGAGAGACCTTGTCTTGGAGGACGTGGGGGGTGGATTGGGGAGGAAGGCTGGGGGATGGGAGGAGGGAGGACAGGGGAATCCGTGGCTGATATATAAAATTAAATTAGTTATAAAATAAAAATATTTTTAAAAAAATTAACATTTTCTAAAAGTAAAAGTACTAATTCTGTGAGGACAAAGAAATAGTGAACAGAAAAAATATTACTGGAAATCTATTTAAGAATAGATTTATTCTTATTCTATTAAGAAGTCAATTTTTTCTTTTGGCTGTTTAAACCCTGAAAGGTGGCAGTCACAAATTTATGCTGCTATTTATCCTAGGAACCCTAAAAGGAGGTGACCTCAAGGCTTGATCACTTTTTAAGTCAGACTCAAATGGGGAATACTGAAGTTAGATGGCCACGAGTTAGCTCCAGAAGACTTGGTGAGAGTGGAATTAGTCTTCTTCATGTTGTTGCCTCTCTTTCCCCACTGGCTACCATCTGAAGGATATCCACATGGACTTGGTTGTCACAGATGCAGCTGCTTTCACTCCCATACTCCATGGAACACCATGGTAACGTACAGCCTCAACCTAACCTCCCTTTTCTACTCCCTTGGAACCTAGAAAACTCTGTCTGGTTCAATTATAGATTAGAGAGACCTCTTCTTATGAGATGACGAGAATATGAAAACCATTTATATTTTACTTAAGGGCAGCTTTAATATTTGTTACAGCTCATCATATTGCTAGCAATCATTTATCAAAAAAATATAGGCCGAGACATAATTTGGCATGAAATCAAATGAGGGAAGCTCATTATAATCTTTTGATCTGCCAGCACTGGCAAACATTGAATTATTCATCAGCAGTTTATCACATTTAACTTTCCATATTACTATTGTCACTTTTGGTTGTTTTGTTTCAATTTTGCAAAAGAGTTATATATTCTTAATGAGATTCTCTAGCTATCTAATTGCAACTTTAATGTGGAGCTTTGATTACCTAAATTAGTACAACATACCTTATCTGTCACTATGCTATGTGTCTACAGAAAAGACTATTAGCATAGTATTGTAAGAAGTAAATAACAAGTATCTATTGTATATT